>NW_007578734.1:135009-137953 GCF_000690725.1 Stegastes partitus
TTATACTGGTTTGCATACTGCAAAATGAGACTAGAAGTAGTAGGACATCCTGGTGGTTTTGGCATATTGCACTTGACTAAATCTTTATGTATTATGATAATACAGGTATCGGAAAAACACTCTTAGTGTTGTTAAAGTCATGTAGAGTTACCTATTAGCAGGTGAGCATTTTTGAGCCTTCAGCAGGTTAAAAGCCAGATATTTTCCAAAGGAGTTGGTGCTTTTAGTAAAGTAAATACTGGACTTACAAATGAAAAAGGTTGCCAAAACAGTCAGTTCCTGTGCATTTAAACATAGTGAAACATGAAATAGTGGGTGTGTTCTGTGTTATTTATATCTTGTCAGTCGCCCAGACAAATTTGGTAGAAGAAGCTTTGACATTTGGACTAGAATTTCAGATCTGCGGGTTAAAAGCAGACTGGTGCAGACTAGATGTGTTTGCAGAGACTGACCCCTGGTGGGATAAAGAGGTTAAGTCAAATACAACCGAGTGCACATGAGCTACAGCGACTGATTAATCCCAAACTGAGATACTCAGACTTTTGTTTTGTAAAGCAGCACTGGATCCTGCTATTTCCAAAATGATTTCCAAGCTCACTTAGAGTTTAATTTATTCCCTCTTTCCTTTAAAAGTCCCAATAATGACTTGTTTGTGTGTGATCTTGTTTTCTGCACCTACATATAAGTACAAGGAGCAACCTGTATATATTTAGTATTATTGTCTGTCCCTTCTGCGTTGTCAGGTTTAAACCTGTATCTCTGTTTTTTTGGGGGTTTTTTCAATGCACAAAGATGTTTCCGTTACCTCTAAAAATGCTGTGGTGCAGGCCATCATTAAAAAGCCTGATCCCACAGTTCTCGTTAACTTCAGACAAATCTCTAAACTGCTTTTTCTTGCTGGATGATGAAGTTGTCATCAGCTGCTGACCTTTTTTTTTTTTGGACACAAGTGGTGTCAGTGAAATATGAAATATTTCGTCCGGGTTCAAAGCACATCATAGCACCGAAGCAGTATTTTATTAAGGATCCTTTGCTAATTATCAGCTCAGAAGACTCAGCGATCTGAATGCTCTCAGACCTCAACGCTGCATTTGATCTAATGGATGACAGCATCCTCACCTCTCAGCCGGAGCACTGGAAGCGCTTGCAGTCGGTTTACATCATATTTAACTGGCAGAAGCTTTGCTGTCAGGTCGGTCAGTTTTTATATTTATCAGCTTCCTTCACCTGTGGGGTCTCCCAGGGATCCATTCTTGGCCCAGCTGTTTTTTTCTCTGAGTGGTTTTAAAATCTTAAAAATATTTCGTTGCACCGCTATGCAGATGATAAACAGATTTATCTGCTATTAAAACGTAAAACCACATCGCCTCTGAAGGCCTTTTTGGATGCTGTGATTGATATCAAAACCTAAGTGGCACAAATTTTGTTTAATCTGAATGAACAAAAACCTCAAGTTGTGAAGTTTGGCCCTCTGGGTTCCGAAAATAAATCCTCTGTAAAAATCTTGGTCGTGATCTTTGGCAATACTTTCTTCAAATAGCTGCATTTATTAGTCAAAGCCTGGTTCTTTCAGCTTTACACTTCTTGAAAAGGTCGAGGGTTTTCTCTCCTTCACTGAGAATTCACACCTTTATCTGGTCTTGGCTCGACTCCTGCGGTCGTGTTTATTCAGGTGTCAGCCGATCTCTGCTTTTTCTATCGCAGCTGCTCTGAAACGCTGCCGCTCAGCTCCTAACAGAACGTATTTCGCCTGCATCAGCTTCTCTCCATCGACTCCCAGTTAGTTTTGGAATCGATTATTGGGATTTTTTGCGTTTGTTTTTAAGGGTTTTAAAGAATTAGCCGCGTCTAACTTCTGTGATCTTTTAATTTTGCACAATCCCTTGAGATCACCGAGGTCTGCAGACCAGATGCTTCATATCGTCCTGAGGCTCAGATTAAAGCACCAAAGAGATCCAGACTCTACAGTATCTGAAGCTTACATCAGGAATTCACCAACAGACGCTTTTAAAACTCATTTAAAAACCTATTTTAGTCTTTCAGACTAGACTGTGTTTTTATATTTACTCCTACGTGTGTTGCTTCTTTTGTTTTATTAAAGTTTTGCTTCAGTTTCTCGATAATATTCCTACTCAGCTTTTGATAAATGGACTTCTATTATAAACATTTTTTTTCTGTAAATCTCAGTAAAGTGTCACCAGTATGTGTCCCAATACTTAACTTCTCCTCTTCTAATGCACATCTTACTGTAGTTTAGAGATAATAAAGAACAATGTTCGATGGAAACAAGTGTATATGCTTATCTGCATGCTTATAGTTGGTGCATTTAAGTGCTTTAATTGTGGTTTTTTTTAAATTCAAATGTCTCTGATTAAAGCTCCTTGTGTATGATTTATCTATTTGATGAACATTCAGAGATTTTGATCGTATCACCTGTCACCTAACACACAAAGGTCATCCACTTATATCATGGAGAAATATGTCTAATTCCAATTCAGCCCTAATTTCAGTTTCTACTGTTGTATGCAAAAGTTCAGCTAGCCCTGAGTCAATTGCATATTTGGTTGACTTTTAAAGTGAAAAGAAGTAATTATTACCCCCGCAGCAAACACAATCATTTCTGCAAATGTTAATGCGCTGCAGTGGTTTTATTTTATGAACTTAAACATTAAAAAGCGTTGCCATTTGTGCAAAAGTTCATGCAAGTTTTGTTAGCGGTTAATTGAAACTCCACAGTTTCATACATTTTCTGACCCTCCACGCCTTACATAAGCACTCAACAACCATCGGTTCATCTGAGCAGTGACTCATGATTGAAAAGTTAAGCTAATTGATGCTTACAAATCAGAGAAGGCTATAAAACAATATAAAAGTGCCTCCAGTGTGCAGTAAGAAATGACAGTTAGGTGAAAGTGTGGAGGTTTATCTGATACCAGGGTAGCGG
>NW_007578734.1:138381-153689 GCF_000690725.1 Stegastes partitus
TGAAGGGATTAGCAAAGAAAAGTGACTGAAAATTCCAAAATCAAGAATATAAAAATGTCCTTCGTGTTAAACACTGTCAGCTGAGATGAACAGTTTGATGCATTAAAGCAGCCTGAAGTTAAAAAGTGAAGCTTGAGGAGCGACGACTCAGATCACCGAGACGAGCTTTGTCTTTTATGGAGCTGAAAACAATCAGTTGATGTCGATCAGGTGTGCTGATTAATTTACCAAAGTGTAGGAACTGTGGCGCTTGTAGACTGAAATCTTCCACATTAAAGGGTTTTGGTGCCACCTGCTGGAAGATTGAACTCTTTACAGAGTGTCAGATAATGTTGTTGATTTTTTTTTCTGCACACACTAAAAGGAACAAACCAGAAATAGTTTCACATTTTCTGTCTTTTTGTAAATCTTGAACGTATTACTGATGCACATTTTCCAAACACTTTCCAGTGTTTTTCCTTCTTCACAGCTGATTTACATTTGTTGTAATGTTACACAAGAACAAGCACTAAGTTGATGGAGGCAACTAGCATATGTTTTAGCAACTAACCTGAAAACTGGGACTTAAAGTGTCAAAGCTCAAGACAAAACATATGCACATGAAAAAACCTGCAGCACTGACAGGCTTTCTAATTGAAAAGTCAAAAGTAGCACCACATTAAACCCTTTTTAAAGTTTACATCTCTTAAAGAAGAGGCGAAAACTAGTTACAAACACAACATTTTGGCTCTTAGACCTTCAATATGTAACACTGAGGGACAAAAACATGTGAGCCAAGTCCTCCTCAGGTGAGAACAATCAGGTTCTATGAGCCATGAAGTCTTTGTTCTCACAGGCTGTTAGTATTTAGTTAATTAGGAGGCACGTCTCACCATCAAAAATGGACACTAAATCTCTAATAAAGAGCAACTACATTAACAGAGGCCCTAAACGTAAATAAAGTTAAAGTCAGTTTATTAAAAAAAAAAAACAACAGCTTAATTTTCACAATGACAATAATAACAGTAATATCAGATAAATCTAAGAGTAATACTATATTTTTTCACAGTTTTAACAGTAGATAATACAAAATCACCATGTTTAATTATAGAAATATTAATTTATGAGGAAAAAAATGTCAATCTTAATTTGTTTCCTACAGTTATCAGCATTAAGTAGACTGTCGTGTACGCTTCACTTAGAATAAAGAGGATAAGAGCTATCGAGAGTGTTTTAGTTGAAATACACTTCAGAGCCACAGGTGTGCAGTTAAGCTAAATAATAGATGCTTTTTTATTGTATTAACATGTAGACTGGACCAGAAAGTTGTCATTTGCAGCCTTAACAGAGTTAAAAATTCAGCCACTGCATTCTGTGACAACCTGCAGCACATTGGACCTGGAGCACCAACACTCTTCCTGTGAAACATTTAGGGAACCTAAAAGCTTAAAGTAGAGAGGAACACATTTGAGAAAATTTGTAAAAAACTTTGTGCTTAACCAAAGACAAGAATGAGGGATGAGAGAGAGTCGCCACAACAAAGTCAGCAGATATTTACTTTTATTTAATGTGCATAAAGATGAACTGCATCATCACGAGTAAAGACAAAAGATCTCAGAAATGGGATTTTCCATCAACCAGAGTCTGTTTGACAAACTGTACATGTGGTTTCGTCCCCATTCTTTAGTTGCAGACGTTGAGCCAAATGGACAAAAGGCAACTATGTGCAAACAAATGCTAACAGAGTAAGTACACATGTCAGATCTGATATTATTGAACTGTGTTTTCAGATAAAAAACTACAAAACAAGCACTTCATGGTGAAAACAGTGAACTTCTGGTGGATTGTGTTGCAGCTGCTGTGTTGGACCCGATGACGCTGCAGGTGCTGATTGAAAACATGCCTCCTCGTAGATTTCAGATGCCGCGTTAGATTTGCAACCAGGCTCCTCTGCTCAGGAAATGAGAGATCCAATCTCTACAAACTCCCCTCCACATGTTGCACACTCTGCTGCTGCCTCAGAGCCTTTTCAGCTGGTAATTTGCTGCCACCTACTGGACACAGAGCTGCCGTGCACGCTGCTGGAAGTGAATGATACCAGGAAAAGCTGCCGTGCTCCTCTTCCTTCAACAATCCAAAGTAATTGGACAACAGTTTGAGCAAAAACGACGTCCCAGCTGCTGTATGAGATTGCTGAACTCGTGGGCTGCAAGAGAAACTGAACTGAACTGTAACGACAGCTTCATCTTATTTTGTCTGTAAGGCAGCACCGATGATTTCACTGAGCAGCTGTGTCTGTACGTGATAAAGGAGCAGAAGAAAGTCAGTTCTCCACGTTGCAGAGAGAGATTTGAGGCAGGACAATTAAGATGATGATGTTAGATATGAGCTAAATGAATCACAGTGTCTTCAGATGATTTATTCTCTTTCCTCCCTGCAGCTGTTTCTCCACATATCTAATCAGGCAAACCAAAAAAATGTCAGTTTGTTTTCTTCCATGTCTTGTGTTTCTTTGCCACAAACAGATTGAATCCTGCCACTGATAGTGTTACTGCTCGTAGCAGGTGAATCAAAGGTCAAACAAACTTTGATAATGTTCCATCAAATGTCCCACTAAACCCTGACACAAAGGTCATGCACAACTGTACACCACAAAACCTTTGACTACTGTCCAAAAATGTTTGAAGAAGTCAAAGAAAAATTGATGGAATCATGAAAACACATGCATCTTTGTCATAAAAACATTCATGCATTTTGGTTCTTTGGTTTCATCATAGATTTATTAAAGGTTTTCTGGAAGAATGACAACATCTGTTTGGTCAAAAGTAGACAAACAGGGTGCGTCGGTAGCTCAACAGGCTGAGTGGGTGAGCCATAAACATGGGCTATAGTCCCCGACGCAGTGACCATGGGTTCGAATCCAGACCATCACCATGTGCTGCAGGTCCTTCCCCCATTCTTCTCCCTACTTTCCTGTCTTCCTCTCTACTGTCCTGTCAAATAAAGCTGAAAGGAGAAAAAAAAAGATACCTGTTTTATATTTATACAGAATCTTTCATATTTGGCTAAACGTCCTTTGGCCATTTTCACCTCAACAGTGTGCTTTTGGTTTCGGTCCACAAGCTTCTGGTTGTATCTTTGACTCCTCTTAACAAAGCTAGTACAATCAAACTAAATTTGTTGTCTTTCTGACTCAGACTAGTTTCTTCATCAGTCCACAGGTTCTTGATGAGGTTCAAGTCAGGACTTTGGGGAGGCCAGTCTAGATCCTTCATTCCAGCCTGATCTAAACATTTCTTTACCACTTTTTATGTGTGTCTGGGGTCATTGTTGTGTTGAAACACCCACCTGTGTCCAAGATCAACCTTCTGATGATGGATTTAGGTTTTCCTGAATAATCTGGAGGTAATCCTCCTCCTTCATTGCTCCTCTTACTTTGCGGTAAAGCTCCAGTCACACTGACAGCCTAACAGCCCCAGAGCATGATGCTGCCACCACCATGCTTGATGGTAGGTTTGGCTTTTTGGGGTTAAAGGTCACACCTTCTCTCCTCCAAACATGTTGATGGATATTGTGGCCAAATAGATTTTGTTTCATCTGAACACAGAACTTTCCTCCAGAAGGTCTTCTCCTTGTCCATGTGATCAGCAGCAGACTTCAGTCAAGCTTTGAGGTTCTGCTTCTGGAGGAAGAACTTCCTTCTTCATGCAGACTCTCAGCTCATGTTGATGTAAAACACTGAACGCTGTGCAGAGCTGCTTTTTGCTGATGCTTGGTTGACTCTTGGCCATCGTGACCAATCGTCAGGTGATAGTTTGTGTTTTCTTCCTGATTGTGGCAGTGACACAACTGTACCATGAACTTTATACACGTAAACACTTGTTTGCACTTTGAGACTTTTGGGGATCTATAGCTGCTTTGAAATGGCTCCAAGTTACTTTCCTGACTTGTTCAAGTCAATGATTTGCCTTTTCACATCTCTGCTGAGTTTCTCAGACTTCCCCCCCACTGTAGTGTTTGTGTCTGAGTCTAATTGATGGATCAAATGCGCCCTAATTAAATGAGCTCAGAGGAGTCGGCAGCTGTCGTCAATTGTGACCATTTGTGAGAAGTTATGAGGCCACTGAGAAAATCTGATGAACACAACTTTCTACAGCACCTAAACTGATCATTTATGTTGCTGCATGGATACTTTTGACCCAGAAGATTTTGTTACCCTAAATGTACATTCAGCCAAATGTCAGATCGCTTGTTTAAACTGAAGCAACTAGGGACTATTTATTATGCTAATCCTTCTCTGCCAATTGTTCTGTTTATAAAATGTATGAAACAGTAAAATATAAATACAGAAATGTCACCTCTTATCTCCCACAGTCAAAGGTATGAAGTCATAGTGCTTGTTTGAATTGTCCAAAAACTAAAGATATTCAGTTAACAGTCAGATATGACAAAGAAACACACAAATCATCACATGTGAGATGCTAAAACTAGAACATTTTTAGAATGATTACTTAAAAAAAACGACCAAAATGCTGAATTATCCCAATTAAGTCGTTCAGCTTCTGGTTGATCAACTCATCCACTCATTCCTGCGGCTCTAAGCTCATCCTGTCACTCGTGCTGCATCTTTTCATTTCTAGAACACGTTGCTGTTGTTTTCAGCAGCGGCCACATCAGCCTGCGTCTCTGGGAGGTCGGTTCCCCTTTAAAAGAATTCGTGAAACGCTGACATGGTTCCGTCCAGAGCTGAGGGTGAGGAGGAGGAGGAGGAGGAGGAGGAAGGGTGAGGAGGGGGAGGATAGAGGCACCTCAGTGAGACGCACATCCACAGCCAGGAGGCTGTTTTTCATCATGTAGGAGCAGAAACTGCAGCTTCAGCTCCAAACTTCGGCATGAAGCCTGAGCTGCTCTGACAGAACCGGCGACTGACGCACTCGGATTTTTTATTTTTTGTTTTTTTTTTCTGCAGAGAATTAGAAACAAAAACGCAGGTAAGCTCGTTTCCAGGCTCCTTTAGAGGTGACTGGATCTTCTTTCCTCCAGGCATCAATGTTTCATGCGCGACCCTGAGTCCAGGCTCGCTGTCAGACATGAACTTTGGTCTGAATGTGTCACATTACAGAGCTGATGGTTGGTGCACAGCGAGATTAAAGTCAGTCTGTCTGTCTGTCTGTTTGACCGCTACAGACAGACAGACGGACAGACAGACAGACAGACAGGCTGCCTCCAGCACCAAGGACAGAGCTCCGGAGGCTGCTGCGCACTTTGAAACCCAAACACCGCTGCTGATGATCCACAGACGAGCTGTCAGACTGTTCATACAGCAGCTTCGGCTTTTTTTCTGTTTCCTCAGACACTGCAGGGCCTCCTGACAGACACAAACCATGTTAACTCTTAACTAAAGCCAGTCTGAGGAGAGGAAGAATCAAGAATGCTGGTTTTTGAAGGGACACATGCCAGACCAGGACACAAGAATGAAGAATCAGCAGTGGAGGCATCAGACAGACATGCAGAAACATAATATGTTATACAGAGCTTAACAAATGTTTTAGACCACCACCCAACGTCAGGTTTGTGCCACAGCTGCTCTAAATTAACAGCATTGGTAGTTACCAGAATCATTTTTATGTTTCTGTAATGGTTAATACACCAGTATGGAGAAGCTTGTTGGATGTTTTACAAAAAAACTAAAAGAAATAGTAAAGCACATTATTATTTCTTGATTAACCCTATTCAGACTTTCATGTTGCCATACCCAGGAGGTCTTGTGGGGTCCACTGGACCCCAAGAAGGAATATGTGCAAAATATTTGTTGGCATTTATTATAGACTTTTATACTATGTTAAATACATTTTCTGATAAGTTGACGTATTTTTCGTTCCAAATCCATGACAAATGTCCCTCTTTTTATATTACCTGTCACCTAAACCAAATGGCTGGGGTTCCAAAAGACCCCAAAAGTCCTGAATAGGGTTAAGATGTCATTCCTGAACAGAAAACATCCATTTTAGTGGTTGAATGTGATGCTTGAATCATTTGTGACTTCTCAGAGAAGCCCAGTGGCTCAGATTTGGGTATAAAAAGGTGAATTCAGTTTGAAATTCCTCATTCCTGTTTAAAATGGTAAAACGTCGAGAGCTGAGATTAAAGCACTTCATGATGCTGGATGGTCTATACATGTATACGGTGCTTAACAAATTAGACAGGTGGTCTAATACATGAGTTAATAACTGTATATACAGACAGCAAATGTGAATTTCTGCATGCTTTCTATTGAACAGTAATTGCGTTTGTGTTCCAGGGAACAGGACAAAATGTTCAAAGTGGTTGAAAATGTGTGATAGATTTGCCTTCATGTGTGCAGGTAGAAGAAAAATCTAATAACTAGTTAAAAAAAGGACAAATGTCAGATCAGGGAAAAGACACAAAAATAGATTTTAAATGGGAAAAAGAAAGAATATGTAGGAACATCAACAGTGGAGGGATCCCTGTTCCAGGACAGAAAAATCAAAAATAAGATGACACTGTGCAGGAACACAATATGATAATAATAAACTGCAAACATACATGTGTGCATGCTTCGACAACACCAGCTGCTCTTCACTGCTCCTCCAGTCAACACACCAAATGATCTAAATGGTTAAAAAACTGTGATAGCTTTGGCTTTATGTGTGCAGATATACTGATATCTGAGAGTGGTATTTCCCTCAGCTAGAGACCAAAATCAGAGCTAAAAGTCAGTCAGTACTGAATTCATAAGGAGGCGCTGTCACACTTTCACTTTTGCCTTCCTTTACCTCAGTGCTTAGTTCGTTTCTGTTGCTCAGATCTGATTTATTTTACTCAGAGAAGAAGAATCAAATTGATAGTTATAAAAAGATGAATGACAGATTTAGAAAAAGAAACACAAACCCAATAAATGAAGTAAGAAAGGCAGTTTTCCCATTGAGATGAACAGTGGAGGATCCCTGTTCCAGGACAGACAGACATGCTGAAACAGAAGGGCAACATATAATATAAACAGACTGCAGATGTAGACTTCTGCATGACTTTTACAAGACAGCAGGATGGATCAGAATTCTTTTTAAAAAGTGTGAGATATTTGCTTGTGAGTGTGCAGGTGCAATGATATCAGAAAATTATTCTGCAGTTTTCATGTAGCTATCAATAAATTCCACAGCAGGAAACCTCAAACTTGGGGCAAAACCTACCTGCATGACTTTAAGTAAGATGTTTGTACTGTAGTTTGGGTAGATTGCTGGTAAAATTATCCTTAAAAATAGACCCACCTTGGGTTGTTATTGAGAAGCCAGGCTCTCAGTCTGCTTTAAAACAGGCTGCATAAACAGACAGAGGAGGTTATTAACACAGTCGGACCCAACGTTCTCTAAGTAATCCTGTCAGCAGACTCTGTTTGCCGTTTTCTTTCCAAATAGCGAATCTACCACAATGATGCATCACTAAATGTGTTAAACCGTGTGTGATCTACTCTTTGACAGACGGATTGTGACTCTGTTTTACAGGAGCAGAAATGGCCGCCGCAGACGTCTTCTTCTTCACTTTGTGGATCGCTGCCGTCCTCACCCCTGCACTCAGCTGCCCTGAGCTCTGCGCGTGTGCAGATAAGTACGGCCGCCATTTTGCTGAATGCTCCTACAGAGACTTGGTTGAAGTCCCAGACGGTTTACCTCCAAATGTTACAACTGTGAGTCTCTCCGCTAACAAAATCAGTTTGATCCCAGTGGGGAGCTTCGATAACGTGACCCGGGTGACCTCTCTGTGGATGGCCCACAACGAGATCGTCTCCATCGAGCACGGGACCCTCTCGCCTTTGGTTCACCTGCGCAACTTTGACATCAGCTACAATAAAATCGTAGACTTCCCCTGGGAGGACCTGCAGAACCTCACGGGTCTGTATCTGCTGAAGATGAACCACAACGAGATGGTCCACCTGCCGAGGGACGCCTTCGCCAACCTCAAAGACCTGAGATCCCTCCGACTCAACAACAACAAGTTTGTGACCATAGCTGAGGGGACGTTCGACGGTTTGGTGGCTTTGTCGCATCTGCAGATTTACAGCAACCCCTTCGCCTGCACCTGCTCCCTGGACTGGCTCAGAGACTGGATCTCCACAACCACCATCTCAGTGCCGGAGCAGAATCTGATCATCTGCGCAACGCCCGAGAAACTGAAAGGAGAAGTGATCGGGAAGCTGCCTGAGTCAAAGTGTATGAGCCCGAATGTAATAATACGAACTGAGCCGAACGCAAAACTCCACGAGGACAGTAAAGTGGTTCTGACTTGTGAGTTCAAAGGAAACCCAAAACCGCTGGTCATCTGGGACATTCACAGCAGAAGCCTGAAACAAGAGGTGCCTTTGTTGTTTACTGAGGACGACTCCGTAGAGTCTCAAGAGGAATCCTTAATGTCCCACGGCTCTGTTAAAGTCTTTAATAACGGGACTCTTCTCATTTCAAAGCTCCGGAAGGAAGATGGCGGCAACTACAGCTGCTCCGCTACCAATGAGTTTGGCAGAGACGAGGATTCGGTGCTAGTTGAGGTCGTGGCGTCGCTAAAACCGACACCTGTTTTGGAAACAACCACAGCAACAACTCACGCTCAAACAAACCCACCTATACAGCAAACAACAGAAAAAACATCCAGCTCTGTTCGTGTCCCTGTTTTAAAGAGAAAAGTCATCGTACCCACTCCTTCTCCGACTGCAGACATCAAGACTTACGAGGATGAAACAAGACATCCGCCACATTCGAGCAAATGCGGCTTGACGGCGAACACGAGATACGTTTCAAGCCACGTCTCCAACGGCAGCCTGGACGACATCAAGCAGTACACATTCGACTTTGGTGTGATCGCATTAGGGGTGTCAGAAACTGAGGCAACAGTGCGACTCAATCCTCTACTCATACCCAGAGACAAGAGCGCCAACGGGGCCGCCGTCGCCACGCCTGACAGCGCCGAGGCCGACAGCGAAGAGCACGACGGCCTCTCAGACGCCTCCGAAGAAGTCCACTCGAATGGCTTGTATTTGTGCGTCACTGCCGACCGCAAACACTCGGCGGTGCAGTGGTCGAGGATCGAAGAGGGCGTCAACATGTACCTGTTCAGCGGTTTGCGCCCCGGCACCAACTACTCGCTGTGTCTGACCTACCGAGGGGAGGACTGCGAGGTCCAGGTGCTGTTCACCACCAGGAGGAGGGTCCCCAACCTGCTCATCATCATCTCCGTCAGCATCTGCCTCCTCACCGTGTCCACTGTGCCGCTGCTCGGCGCCACCTGCTTCCACCTGGTGTACAAGTACCGCAGCAAGACCTACAAGCTGATCCTGAAGGCCAAAGACCAGTACCACATGGAGAGGAACCTCACCGCCAACTTCAACCTCCACGCTCCGCACACCGACTCCCAGAGGAAGATCAACGGCAGCCAGCTTGACGAGGAGGAGGGCGAGACGGAGAGCGTGGACGAGGACAAAGAGGCCGACACGGAGGAAAGTGTGGTGACCGAGTCTTTTAGTTTGTCTCAGTGCAGGAATTTAGACGACTGCGAGGTGGGATCAGAGTACAGCGACCGGCTGCCTTTGGGAGCTGAAGCAGTGAATATTGCAAGCAGCTACAAATACCCCAATCAGTAACTGCTGACAGAGGGTGCAGCTTTTTTTTGCATTTAGTCATAAACAGTATTTTTTTCTCTGCTTGTGCCAACATTTTAGGTTCTCTTTAGCTTTGCAGAAATACTGTGATCTGACCAAACACATGTATTTGCTTTAAACCACAAATCAAGCCACCACACTGAGTGGCTGTGCTGCAGTCAGCTGCCGGCCTCCATTGATCGTCAGTGGATATTTTCCAAACATTGTAGTGACAGCTGAACTGGGCCTAGTTTAAGTCCATATGTGTTTATAGTTGGAAAGATCACAGCTCGATTTCTTCCTTTAAAACATTTTTTGTCATTCGTGCTTGTACCATTGGGAAAACAAGCTCCCACAAACAACCCAAAAAAGCAAATAAGACAAAAAGTGTTTGTTCCAGAGAGAAACTGAGTGACGCACCATGAAAGTAGTTAACGTCTGTGCAGCTTCTCGTTCATTAAAAATAGTTTTCTATTTTGAGAAATGTGCTTATTTGCCTTCTTGGCAAGTGAGAACATCTGCACCACTTTCATGCAGCCACACCCTGGAGACTATTAGCTTAACCTAGCTTAGCTTAGCATAAAGACTGGAAGCAAAGGTAAACAGTTACCTTTATAGTAAGCTAGTTGGCTTAAGTCACAGAAAATATGCTCTTTCACTTTCAGTCTTTAATTTAGAAAAATCCTAAGAATTTTTAAACGTGCATCTGGATCCAGATCTGCACTAAAAATACACCTAGTGATAGACAATCATGGGATGCATGTACCAGATATCTAAAAACTGAATAAGACAGGAAGTTTTTTTTCTTTTCTTTTACTTACTCTCGCCAAAGTGCTTGCTCAAAGAGAATCTTTTGGATTTGTTGGGTTTCTCTCTGTAATATAAAGTCCTAACATTACAATGTAAGTGCCCTGAGATGTTGTCAACTGCAATATATACATGAAATTGAAAATGCATTGAGTGAGAAACATAAGAAATCTAAATTCATCTACATCTTTAAAAAAAAAAATCCTGGATCTTGCCATCCTTAGTAAGGTGTCGAGCCACCACATTCTCCAAGCCTCTGAACTTTACTTGAGGGATGAACAACATTTTTTTTTTTAAAGAAACAAGATAAAGATAATAGATGGTAATACAGGTGGAGCGGTATGTCGAACACATCGGTCCAAAATCCAAAAAAGAGGTGTTCAGTTGGGTTGAGATCTGGTGACTGTGAAGTCCACAGCATCTGATTCACATCTTTCTAATCAAAGTGACCCTTTGTGTGCTATAGACGGAGACATTGTCATCCTGGGAAGTACCAGACATCTGTTATCATGATGATCACTCATAAAACATTTTGTATTATAAGGGAACCAAGTCGACCCAAACCACGACAGAAAAATGCCCCCAACAACACTGTAGGGGACCAAGGTTCAGGCTTTTCCTTTAATTTGGCAGCTGTATGTTCCTCAGCTTCTCTGGAAAGATATAACCTCCCCAATAAGCCGGTAATCCGTCACCGTAAACATGATGGTGAATTGTAGAAACAACATTTAGCAACAATTTGGAGGTCCTCACTGACTCGTCGGTACTTTTTTCCTCAAAAAAATGAGTGAATAGGTCCTATTTGATTGTTTACATTCTTGTTTGAGTCTCACTATTAGTGTTATTTCATTGTGTTGTCACAGATGCAGAGAGGAAGATTTGGAAGTCGATTGCAGAAAACAAGTAGAAACTTAATTATTGGCTTCATGTTTAGTTCTTCAGAGGATCTTGTTAGATCTGTTCCAACCTGTCGCAGGTGAAAAGAAGACGAGCGCTAGACAGCTCATCGATTATTTCTGGTGTCAGGATGAAAACAGCAGTTGCAATTAAAGTTTTAGAACAAAAAAGAATATGTGTTTTTAAAAAAGAAAAACCCAGCAAAGCTTGTGTCATGTATGAAATGCAAAGCGGTAGGAAAATGTCAACTAGATGTAGTCGGCAGAAGATAAGACCAATACTCAGCTTCAACCTACTAGAGTAAACCTGTGCTGTTGTTATAGAAGTGCTGTAGCTTAAAAATACAGAAGCTTAACCTTCTCAGAAAGGAGTTTAGATGTTAATAAAAAGCTGTGTTGTTTCAATGAAAAGATAAAAACCACTGCGTCCTGCAGCTACGAGCTCTTTGTCCAGTTTTACTGTGAACGTTTCCTTTGAAAATAACAGTAGAATCCAAATAAATGGCTGTTTTCAATTAAATTAATCGTGAAATGTGGATGATCAGTTCACTAACAGCACCAGCTCTAAGCGCTGTGTGTCCGTGGAGTTACTGCTCTGTTGTATCTGGGTCATGTGTCCTTCCTGCTGTATTTCACAGAGTACCGTGTTAGAAGACCTGCATGCTGCCCGTTGTTGTGTTGAGTCGCAGTATGTCCTGAATATCTAAATAACAGCTTCGGGTCTGTGTCTGCTGTCGTTTCTCTGTTGTTGTTTTTTCAGTTTTATACCCCAGTAACAAAGGAAATAGTATGTTTTTACCAAAGTGTTTAACTCTCCTAATCCTATGTGCCTCAATAAAGTTTGACAATAAGAAAAACTGATTGATGCTAATCTGTTTTTATGTCCATGTTGTGGCAAACACTGCAACCGATTCATGTCAAATGTAAGATGAAAAAATTATGAAATTAGGGTAAATATGTGTAAAAACATAGACTGTATAAAAGATGGACGTAGCTACCGTGACGTCACCCGGTGGTTTCTGCACTGAGAAAATGAAGCCAGGGTTTTGCTACTTCCTGGTTGACATCTTGGATTTTTAAAACCAGTGACGCAAAAATCGTCGGAGGGGGGCGGAGCCACAGGAGCAGCGATTGGTCAGACGGATTGAGAGGCGGGCCCTCTCTGCCCCGCCCACATTTACCACCTTCTGCTCGCTTCGTCTGTATGGTCGCTGCCGACTGTCAATCAAGCCAGCCACGCCCCTTGCCCCGCAAAATTTTGACGATTTTTTAAAAATTCAGTATTGATTTATTTTCAGATTGGCCACCTGATCTCTGGATGAAAACTAATTTTTAAAAAATCCTGAGCTGTAGGAATGTGGTATGTCGTGATCTGTGATCACTTCTTTTCCAATTCCAGTCTATGGGAGCCAGGGCTTTTTGGAGCCAGGACTAGTGGACGTAGTGATATTGCAGGTTTTTGACACTTCTGGGTTGGCTTCATTTTTCAGGGCCGGTTGCTACGTCCATCTTTTATACAGTCTATGTGTAAAATATGACAAAATATGACCTTCCTGTAACCCGTGTAGCTCGGATATTTTCAATTTAACCCTCAAATAATTTAAAGAAAAAATATATTGCATATAAAATTTGTTGAAAGAAGTTATGCATCATTTGTGATTTTATCTCATGGCCATTAGAGGTTAACTGTAAATATGCAGAATATCAAGAGAAGCTTTCAGGTGGTTTCATCATTTGAATTGTTTAGATAATGAAAACAGGAGTTAATAAAAACGCTTCTATACATGAATCAGTGTTTAAAGGATCAGATAATAACTTGAAGCTTCGAACGGCGTCTGAAACAAACGCCTTCGCTTGCTGTTCGGTACAAAAATCTTTTTTGAAGAACACAAAAAATAAGTCTGATGCATGCTGGGAGATATTCTTTGGTCATATGAGACCAAAATACATTTGTTGGGCTCTGATGGAGTCCAGGATGTTTACCGTGACACCACAGTGGATGCATGGTCCTGACAGTGAAGCACGGAGGTGGCAGCATGATGATACGGGGCTGCATCAGCGTAAAAGGTGTTGAGGGGGGGATGACGTTTATAGATGTCTGTGTATAAACCAAAATACTGGCTGACAGTATGAGTCCCAGCCTGCAAAAGTTTGAAGAAGAGGAATGTTCCAGCATGAGAACCATCCAGAGCACACTTCTAAAACCACACAGTAGTTTCTGAAGAAAAAAAAAATGAAACTACAACCTGGACCAGTATGTGTCCTGACTTTAATCCAGTAAAGCATCTTTGGGATATTTTAAAAAGTAAGAAAGGTAGAAGAACTCAACCAGTAAAGAGCAGCTGAAAAGGAAATAATAGAAATAGAAGACAGACAAGTAAAAAAATCTGAATTTTAGTAATAAAAGGAGTTATGGGTTCCTACTGGGGGAGCTCTGCTTTTAATATTGTAAATCTAAACTCTTAGTTTTTAATTTAAAATAGGAGAGAACACCCTATGTTGTATAGACATGTGAGTTTAGTCGGACAAAAATGGCAGGAGAGCTGAAAAACAGAACAAAAACAACAGATTTAACAGCAGACTTTCTAACTGAGCAGTTTATTCTTCTTCAGCTGTCACGTGTCACATTTTAGAAAAACTGTTTGTATGTAAATCCATTAAAACAACAGAAAACTGCAATTTGGCATCTAAATGTGAAGTAATATGCAATAAAAAGTGTATTTAATCCTTTAATTTGTTAGTAGTTATTATAAAGCTGGAATGCAAGTAGAAATTGGTCCACATACAAACTTCTAACAGCAGATGTTCAGACATTATATCACAATTTATAGCAACCAAAGTTCATCCTGCAGTAAGTGTTTCAGTTTCTCAGATTTTCCTGTTTTATGTGTTTATTCTATTAAGGAATTTTATTGTACATTACATTTAAAATAAATCCTGTCAAAGCATCAGAGCACATCTGAGAATGTGCCGACAGCGCCGCATTAACCCGGGATAAAAATAAACTCTGACCGCCGATCGATTGTCTACTCCCGTTCTGATGCAGCCATCGATCAGCTCTGTCGGTCTGCGCATCGCCGACGTCAATATGGAAGCCTCTAGACTACTGCGCAGCCCGTAACGGACACCTGCTCTGTGGTTTCTGCCGGAGCCTCGGTCAGCTCCTGTTTGTGTTTAGATTAGTTAAATGTCAGCGTTTGTTTGTGCGACTGTGGTTGATGCAGGGTTTAGCCGAGCGAGCTGTAATGGAGGACAGACAGAAACCCTTGTGTTTACCGGGAGTCTGTTCATCCACTTATGAGCCGGTAAATACATCACATTCAGAGTTAAACTTTAAAACCTGACCTTTTGACCTCATGCATCTGATTTGACCTCCATTAAAGATCTTTGGATAAACCCTGACGGACTTCTTTAAGTTTACACAAGAGCCAACAACACTTCAAACAAGATCACGCCGGACTTCATTCCGTTTTGTCCGGGCTCGCTGGGGCCTCCTGAGCGGCCGGTTCTGCAGCCGGCTTGTCGGCCTCCTTCTTGCTGCCTTTCTTGGAGCTCCGGTTGGGGGTTCCGTTCAGGACGCTCTCTGAGCTCTGCAGCGTCTGGAAGTGCTTCCTGGAGCCCAGCAGCGACGGGTTGTTGACCAGCGTGTACAGCAGCTGCCAGCGAGAGCGAATGCGGCGGCTGCTGGTGGCCTTGCTGGGCCTGTTCTCCTGAATCCCTGAAAGCATGAAGGAGAAGCAGGCTGAGGGCAGAACGAGACAGCAGACTGAGGGGCTGAGGCTCCACAAATACACCTCATAGTCTCCTTCATTTTCCTTTTTCCACTTCATGGACATCTTTTTAACTGAATTACACAACCCTCGACACTTTAACAAGAACACTTAATCCTGATATTCATGCCAATGAAGAACTGAATTTAATTGAAATTAGAAAATGTTTTATGTTGGAAACTTTCCTTTAAGGGGCCAGAAAGTCATATA
>NW_007578734.1:154468-156225 GCF_000690725.1 Stegastes partitus
CTGTGAGTTTTGTCCATTCATGCTCCTTAAATATCACAGTTTTACCCGTTTCACTCGTCTTGCCCTCATTATCTGCCCTCCCAGGTGTGTTTCAGGTGCTGCATCACCTGCTCCCACTTTGCTCATTTCTCCTTCAGTTCATAAACCACCAGTCCAACAGCTTTCCAGCATTACAGTTTGACCTGTTTGTAATCTGTTTGTGCTCTGAAACCTTTACGGAAATTCTGTCCATCTGAGTAAAATTCCACTTTTACACATTTTCTTTGTGTTTTGGATAATTAAAGAAGGTGATTATGGCATTTGAGGCTGAATCCTAAAAACTCTGCTGGTCCATTAACTCTTCATCTATTAGTATATCTCTACATTTCCACCTCCTCTACTTTCCATCCATGTTTTCTAGCGTTTACATGAGCATCACAGTGACTGTAGATGTTTTGCTCGTTGATATTCAGAAACCTTTCAGTCTAAAGCTCAGCTGCATGTGCGTCTGGATATTGAAACTGTTCGGTCTCTACCTTCTTCTGCGTCTCGTATCTTCTGTCCAGCTCGTCCACCTTCGACCATCATGTCCAGCAGCACCCCGCAGAAAGCCTTCATCACCGGGTGGGACTGACTGACCTCCACCTTCAGGAAGTTGGTGTAGTATTCGTAGGCTGGAGGCGGTCAGAGGTCACAGAAATGTAACTTTGATTTCATATTTGATGGATAACATGTTCATTATTTGGTCTTTTATTTGTCTTTAAATAGCTCAGTGAGACCAGATCTGTTAATTAAGTCACCCTTCTAACAAATCTGTGCACCTAAACCTCCTTAATTCCTTAATGCAGAAGGACTCCACTGTGGTCCAGATCCTGGCTTACCTGGGTCGTAGGACTCTGCGGTGCGATGCAGCAGACTGATGTCGATGCGGCCCAGATGGATGATGTTGAACAAAGCCGTTATCACCATCCTCCATATCGCCACGATCAGTCCCACCACAGTGTTGATCAGGAAGAGCAGGTAGGTCAGCAGGAACAGGGACTCTCTGACATAAAACACCACAGAGATTATTACTGGAGGCTTTACAGTGAGTTTACTGGGCCTGGTCAGTCCTACTGGTCCTACTGGTCCTGTGGGGGAAAGTGTGTGAAGTCTTTAGTGGCTCTGGAGGCGTTTGGTCACATTTGATGCTCAGGAGGCTTCCTGTTTTTGAATAAAACACCATTAAACTGTGGGGAAGAGATTTAAAACATGTGGGTATCTTTGGAGCAGCGAGGCTCTAATAAAAGATTTTTAACTATATTATGTGAGGTGTGTTTTCTCTTTTGTTCTTACTGTTATTTTAAAATTTTCATGTCTTATCTGCTGTTTCTATGAAACTGTATTATGAAATAAAAGGAATATTTCTTTAACTGTTCAGTTACAAATGTTATTCTTAATTTTGATTTAATTTTTATTTACTGTTGTCCAGTTTTTGAAAGCTACCAAATATCACCTTTAAAAATAAAAAATAAAAAAGACAATTTCCTTTATATGACAGCAACATTTCCATTAAATAATTATTCGAAGTACACTGTAATAAAATAAAATAAAATAAAAACTTTTTTACTTTTACAATTTACTGTAATTTTACAGATTTTCCCTGTTTGTTGATTACAGCTCCAGTAAAGATCTAGTAATAAAAAAAGTTTTCAATTTACTATTTAACCACAAAAACAGCCCAAATCTTAAATTATGTCCACATGAACAATCTGTATTTTTATAAATTTGCAGCTTTT
>NW_007578734.1:156703-176651 GCF_000690725.1 Stegastes partitus
GCAAATATAAAAATCTGATTATTACACTAATCAGTAACTATCTAATCAACATACAGCACTACATATTTTCCTATAAATAAGGTGAAATAAGCTGCCGTACCTGTTGTTCAGGTCTCTTGTTCCAGCTTCCTTCTTGATGAAGGCGAACTTAGCGGTGACGTGCTGCAGCGCCGTGACCAGGATCAGAGTGACCCAGGCCGGCCTGAGACAGAACAAACATGGAGGAGAAAAATATTACTACGTCTGCTTTTGATCAGTAAATAAAAAAATCTGAAGCGCTGACTCACCAGGCCTTTCCTCCAAGTTCAAACACGATGAGGTTCCGGCCGTAAAAAATGGGAACGATGATGAGAAACACCAGAAACAGGAAGCAGATGAAAAACACGACGGTCTGAATGGCCATTCCTGCCAAGAAAGAACAAAATAATTATAATAATAATAGTACTTACATAGCACTTTTCAAAACACTCAAAGAAGCTTTAGAGAAACCGTTTATCTGCATTTCAACCTGATTTCCAAAATGACTCATAGTTTTTCCTTCACAGCATTTTTCGTCAGAGAAAGCAGAAAATTCAAAATGACTTTTGATGTGACAAAAAGAATTAATTCCAGTTTTTTGCTTTGTTTAAAATGTGTCACATGCTCAAAAGTATAGCAGTGAAATGTAAAGTAACAAGAGTCTGCAAAAACAATAAGATGTGATACGAAACATTATGTAAAAATAGAAAAAATCCTTAAACAAAAAATGGAAATAAAGACATTGCATGTTATGTTCATGCATAAGAACATGTGGTCAAACATCTAAATGCTTTAAACTTATTTACCTTTCTATATATTCAGTGCGCTGTAGTTTAAAGAAGAGGTGCCATGATTTTTATTAATTAAATGAATAAAAAGACCAAAACCAACACGTTATTCTGTCTCTTTTCAGACCATTTTAATCTGTTATTGGCTCTCTGGCTGTAAATCTTTCAAAATGACTCACAAATCCAGTTTAATTTCAGTTTCATTACTCAAACAGTGCATTTCCAGCAGTGCATTAATACACAGTAGCTCTCTGTCATAAACCGCAGAGTGTTTGTGACAATATAAGAATCCAACACTTCAGGCTTTGATAGATGATTTCTGTCATTAATAATGATTTAAAGCTGGTTTTCAGTCTTTTATAAAAAAAATGCAGCAGCCAGCTTTACAGTTGAATGAAGCTAAATTCAGTGATGGTTTTGCGGTTTATTACCGAGGCAGACGACAGCGGCCTGGTACCCCGTCAGGCCCATCCAGCAGACCACTCCGGCTCTGGACGGACGGACCGTCTTCTGGCTGTTACAGACGTTGTAAATGTCTCCCTTGTACAGTCCCTTCAGGTTGGATCTGAAATCAATTAAAACAAGTGACGTAGAAGTGGATCCGCTTGTCATGAATTTATGTGTTAATATTATAAATAAACTGTCATTTGTTCTTTTTCTCTAGAGAGAGAATGTATTAAAATATATTACAATATATTAAAATCATGCAACAACCAGCAGCGTTTTTCTCAAAGTCACAACAGTTTCACACACACAAGAATAAATTATTGTGAAGGTCACCAACAGTCTTTTTTTTGGTTTAAGACACTGAAAGTAAAGCTAACGATCTAAAAGTCAGTAACAGCTGCCTGTGAAACTCTCGATCCTTAACTGTTGAAGCCTAAACTCAATTTTAGAAGATCCTTTGTCAAAAAGTCTAAAGATAATAAACCAACGCAGCTGCATGAATTTCAGACTACCGGCATTGTTCTTGTAATTTCAGCACTCGGACTGGACATGAAACTGACACGAGACATTAAAGTCTTAAAACTTGAAGGTAAAAATCTCTGTCTTCTGAGGCTTGTAAATAATGTTTGTATTATTTAGTCTGATATGCAAGAAATAAAAAGTTAAAATATTTAAAATTATATACAAAAAAACAATAGAATAGGAAATTATAGGAGCAATATTGAGCTTTTAATTAAAACTAAGCTCTCAAATCCAAATGTTTTATAAAGAAAATGCGTTTTTGTGCGAGCAGAGACTCGTACCTGTGGAGGACCATGGACCTCGTGAGCATAATCAGGCTGACCAGACAGGACAGCGTCATCGCACAGAGGTAGCACACTGATGACACGAAGGAAAACAAAATGAGTTTCTGGTTCATATTTGGTTAATTTGCAGAGAAAAAAAACGGTGACTTTGCTCAAACCTTCCAGCAGCCACGTGTAGAACGTGACGATCCTGACCACCTCCATCCTGTCGTCTGATAGGACGATTCCAAAGCCCAACAGGAGGAAGGCGATGTTCTCATCGATACCGGCTCGGACTATGTGGAGAGTAGGAACCACCAGGACGACCAGCAGCAGGGCCGTCTGAGGAGGACAAACACCATGTCTTCATCCTGAGCAGCTCTGATTATGAGTGATTTAAAAGGTGAGAACTTACATGATAAATGGCCACACAGGTGACAAACAGAGACACGGCCAGCTTCAGAGGAAAACGGAACACTGAAAGACCAAAAAATCATTTTTACTGCATCACGTCAAAGCTTGAACCTTAAAAACATGAGCTCAAGTGATATACATTTTGTAAAAACTACATTTGTGTGAGGACGCTCACCTTTCTCAGGTACGTAGATATAACTCTTGGGCACCTCCAGTATTCTCTGTAGCAGCGTCGGTTTGTCTGTAGCTGAAGAACTACGCGATGTAAACAGAAAGCAGATCATGTTAGTCACGTACAATATGAATATTTTTAATTTAGAACAACAGAGAATCACTTTTCAAGATAGAAACAGAGAAACCACCCAAGAAATGGCTTCCTAATCACCGCCACCTTGCACTGGTACGCCTCAGCAAAACCAATGAAGACGCAGTTTACGTCCATGTAGTAAAGGAATAATTTAATAGTTGTGTCCCAAATTAGGTATCTGGCCAAATGTGAACGATGGTGATGATCTCTCCTTCTGTTTCTGAGTGATGGTGTTGAATGACTGCCAGAAAAAGTGTTTTTGCAGAACATTATAAACTCACAGTGAAGCTGACCTTTGACCTTTCACTTCAATACTGAGCTTTGTTTGACATTTGTGTGAAAAAAAAATGTCATAATTATCGTATTGATTCTTGATTTAAGGCCAAAGACACATTTTATGAACAAAGTCCACCGTACATTCTGGACTATTGAGCGCACCTGAATATAAGCCACACCCACACACTTCCTCAGTCTCTCTTTTGTTGTCCCCCTCAATGTCACTTTCGTCTCGAGGCAAATTCATAAAAATCGCAAAAATCCATAAATTAGCCGCAGCATGGTCTAAGCTGCAGTATTTAAAGCATGTGAAAAAGCAGCGGCTCAATTTACAGCACTCAGTTCACAACGCCAACACTATGTTTATGTCAAATTGTCAGAAATTCATTTAAGGTGATTTATTGCGTTCACAAGACTGGGATGGACGTGAAGGACACGATGACCTTCGACCTCCAAAATCTAATCAGTTCATCCTTTAGCTCCAGTAAACATTTGTGCCAAATCAAGACATGTCATCCTCACAAGAACTGGAACATGTGGACAGACAACCTGACCACAGCTTTCACTGGTGCAGAGACATAAAATATATATATTATGTACAATAAAACCTGAAATGTACACCTCAGTCTACACAAATATCAACTTTGTCAGAAAGGACATTTTGTATGTGACTAATAATAAAAATAAACATCACATTTGAACACATTATCTGCTGATGGACAACAATCATAAATGTTTCTCCTTATTTAACCAATGAACACATCATATGAACCATCAGGCTGCTCATGAGGACCTTTGACTGACTCCAGTAACATAAATATGAGTTTTATCTCCACCCACCTGGAGGCCGAGGACTTTTTCTTGAGAAGCGCCTTCACATAGTTGGTGTAGTAGCTGCTGTCCAGGTCCTGACAGAAAAAAATATTTAAATATGTGAGTTTTAATTTCTATAATAACGGCATCGTTTCAACTTGCAATAAATTACTGTAAAAATGCAGCCAAATCCTAACAATGCCAAAAAAAATACAGTTAAATGCTGTAAATGTGATGCTTTTTAGAGCCCAAAACAAGAATTACTGTTGAATTAAATTCAATATGTGAATTGAATGAAACACTTTCACACCACAGTTCAGTGATTTCTTGCTTTTTTCCACTGAGTTAAATAATTTTTTCTTGGTTTGCTCAATATTTTTAATAGACTCCAGTTTGTCAGACACTCCTGACCCATAAAGATGTAACGTGCCTTCTGTTCTTTTATTGTTTAGGTGTTCTTTATGCATTTTTAAATGTTGGCAAATCTCAATTCTGGATCATAAATATGAAGACACGCTGTTATTTATGGTACATGTCTGCAATTCACTGCATTGTTGGTACATTTTCAAAGAGGAAAATGTTGAGATTTACAGATAAATACAGTTAAAATGAACTTAAAGTTAATGCTGATTACACCTTTATTCTGTTATTCTGTTCATTCTGGAGTCTTAACACCACACATTCCTGAAAACAACTGTAACTCTCAGTGGAGGAGCACAAACTATGACTTTTAAACAAGAAGAAGTCGAAAAGACTAGTGAGTGAATTAATGCTGTTTCTCCTGTTTGTTTATTTAAGAAAACACGTAGACAGATTAAACCTGCTGCTGAAACAAAAGTCTCTGTTGCATTAATACGTTAGAAAAGGCTAAAAACAAATATCACCTCTCTCGTCATAATCTGCTCAGTGAAAGCCTTTCTGCTCTGCACAAGCTGCTTACTGTTAATCACGCCTCTGTTTTACGTAGTTCACCTTCTCTTTGTTCAGCTGCAGCACAGACGGACTGAGATCCGTTTAAACTCCATGAAAAACATGACAAGTGATATATTTATAGTTTTTCAGCGTGTTAATGTCTGTGTTGGTGTTTTATTTCTCACCTCGTCAGTCTTTGGTCCTTTGACGAACAGCAAAGGAAACTGCACACAGAGATAAGCCAGGCAGCACAGCTGAGGCAGACTGGCCAGCAGGGCGTAGAACTTATAGATCTGTGAGGATAGAAGATTAAAAAAATGAATATCTTAAAATGTTCAGTTTTATTTGCCCTTTGTTTGTGGTTTTATGGAATTGTGTTGTTTGGCAATAAAACATAAAAGAAAAAAAATGGTTCCTGAGAGGCAACATTTTCAGTATTTTCGACCAAACATTAAAGCTGCAGTAATCAATAGTAGATTAAATTATTACCTGTGATGTAACTGGGGCTAATAATCGTCACAAAACCAGAGATTTATCACCACACAATGCAGTCTGACAACAACATGTGTATGAAGGCAGAATAATTATGAGACGTTTGTGTTTCACGTCACATGACTTTTCAATTTCTTGCATTTTGCACAAAAAAATCCTAATTTCTTGAATCCAGGACCAACAGAGTTTGAGCTCTGCAGGAGCCCATCTCTTTTTTGACATATTTACTCACTGTTTGCTTTCACTTTCAGTCACTGTTTTGTCATTTGAAGTCCCTGTTTGTGCTTATTTACACTGTAAAACTACATCAGCTTTAGGAAGAGATGGTGCTTTGGGTTAAAGTGCACTCACGCAAACACTAAACACTAAGTGATCCCATCCCAAGGATATGTTACAGCGTTGTTTGGAAGGAATACATTTTCACAATATTTTTTTGTGAGACTCGACTTCACCAGACTTTTTTCTCCGTCTTGGTTTGGATTAATTACATAAAGCTTTTGGTTGGGAGGCAGGAAGCAGTTTCAGGCACAAAAAAAAAAGCTAAAAAAAATGCCAATAAACAAACCGTACAGGACGAAACAACAAAGAGTGAATTAAATTCCATAAATATAATAATTCACAGCATATGTCATCTCAAGGCACTTTACATGGTACGGTGAAGACCTCATACCGGGAACCCAACAACTCCAAAGAGTTCTTTTGGAGTCCATTTGAGCAGCACTGGGCGATGGTGGGAAAGAAAACAAAACTCTGTCTGCTCTACTTACCCCAAGTTGTTTTAAAAATCTGGTATTACAGCTTAAAAATCAACCATCAGACGGCACAACATCAAACATTTTCAAATTCTCTGATGTAGAACCAGATGAGGAACATGGGTGGGAGACAGAAACCATCAGACGATGTCATTTTACCGACCTTCAGACGGAGCTGCTTTGTGGCAACACCAGAATTTTATGTGATTTTTACATAAATGTGAAGATTTCAGGTGTTAGAATAGGTGAAAATAGGTGTTTCTGAGGGTTGTATCACCTAATATCTTAATATTTTGATAAAAAAGAGTTAGATTTTATTGATATTATCCCCTCTGAACATCAACATATCACCGGCGTCTCACCTCTGGAGTCTTTGGACAGTCGAACTTCTGCCAAAGAAGAACCCCGAAGTGACTGAAGGAGAGAATCGTCCCAAACACGTAACCTGCTTTGTGCTGCAGAGTGCCGCAAACCAACAGAGGGAAATACAGCACCGGGTAGTAGAAGATGGAGATGATCTTCATGTACTCTGGCAAACGAGAGATTTTTAAAAAAAGAAAGAATATCTGGCTTTTAACCTCGAATATGCAATTATGACAAAACAGAAAGCTGCTCCACAAAGCTTTTTTTTTTTCTTTAAATTAACTCAAGGTGCCTTAAAACTCCTCGGTTTGTTCTATTTACAAGCTTAAAGGTGATTCTTCTTAAATGTAATGAAACTTCAATAAAAGCTGCTCTGATTTTCTAGTGTTTATAGTTGGTGTTTTTATGACCACTGGGGGCAAAAACGATGTTAATATGTTCAAACTAAACACTTGTGGCTTCACTTTGTGCTGTGAGTGATTGAATTTAGATTTTAAGGCACATCATTAATGGATTGTGTCAGAATTTAAAATAACCATAATGACTACAGATAAAATTCAAGACACATATATATTGAGGATACATTGAGGATAAACAAATGTGCAGATATCCACCTTTAATCTCTGCCGGAGTGTCTTTGCAGAACGGCAGAGGGTCCGGACTGATCACCAGCATCGCCAGCTTGCTGAACACGAGTCCAAACACAGCCATGACGAGCCCTTTTTTCTGAGTCTGGTCCAGAAAGTTTGCAGGACTGAAGGATCACACAGGAACATTCAGATCATCTGAGACTAAAAATCTTCAGCCTTTCCAAATAGGATGAGATGAGCCTTTATTCATCCGACAGTGGGGACATTTGCAGTGTTTTATGTAGGAAACATCAGTCAGAACTGTTGCTGTCGTACAGATTCTTCCACATGTGGACATTCAGACACTGCACAGATTCCCTTGGATGTGGAAAACAACAAAACTGCATGTATCTATAAAGTGAAAGACGAAGACATTCACCTGAAGATGCTGGAGGATCCTCTAGTGAATCCCTGACAGAGCTTGTTTTTCCTGGTGAGAACTGCCAGGATCAGCATGATCACCAGCTGCAAGGACGGAAAAAAAATCATCAGGACTTCTGTTAGGCCTCAAATATTAAAGCTTTTCTACATCTGAGTTATTAATGTATTCGTATTATACAGTTTTTACATGATACGTATTAGAATAAAATGGATTTAAGCATTAATTTAGTCCCAGTTTCCTCCAGAAAGGCTGGAAAAGCAGATTCAGACTTTTGCACATTTAATAACAAAAATGGTTTAAAGCTCTGTAACTGGACTTTGAGTTTGAATGTTTTATTTTGCCAAAGTAGAACCTTATTCAGACACATTTCATCACTTAAGTTTTGTGCAAACTCTGTGTTTGTTTGAAAGCTGTTGGTTGTTGCACCAAAATCTTGAAAAACTATTGATGTAATAAAGCAAATATATGTAAAATAACACATTTTATCAATTATAACAATTACACAACTGACATAATCCTGATTATTTAAGCTACTGACAGTTTTCCAGCTACAGCAGCTCAGACAGTCTTTATGAAATAATGCAGCATTGTAGATACGAAGACTCAATGTTTGTCAGAAGAACCTCGTTCTGAGGAAAATGCATCTTGTTACGTCTGATGAGCTGCAGCCAAATAAGCTGCCGCAGCTTATTTCACATTATTAACTGAACAAAGAAAGTGGGCCACGTTCATTCGGTGTACAGCATGAGCATCTGTCTGAGTTTAAGTGGACTTCTCTTGTAGTTGGGTGAAGGCAAAATGAGAGCAAACATCATTAAAGTGAGAATCTGTTTGAAGCAAAGGCAGAAAAAAAGCAGCGAGGGATTTGACAGAAGACGACTTCTGAACAAAATTCACTGTTTTCCACTTATAACTGTTTAGAAGGGCCGTAGGGAAAAGACTGAATCTGCTCTTGCTGTTCATATTCAAAGTAGTTGTTTTAGTGTAAGTGTTTAGAGGTTTACATGTTAGAAATTAGCTGTTACTAATTATAAACACATACAATCTGCCAATAAGACTGTTACATAAGAAGATGCTTTCTATTGCAGCAACCCTTAAGAACTTTTAGAAAATCTTTCCGGGCAGAAAAACGTGCCGACTGCAGGGTAATTAGATCTAACGTGGCCTGAAAATCTGCTGCTGGGGTCTTGATGCAAATAAATGAAAATGACTGAAGCAGTCATCTCCTCTTTAACATCTACAGCTTAATTCCTGGAGCTTCGATGATAAAACGCAACTGGATTTCTCTTCAAGACATTTCACTTTAATCCAAGAGGCCTCTGAGTAAACTTAAATGTCTTCAAGAACTTAAAAAAAAAACTAGTCCAGTTTCTTTTTACTGAAGCTGGACGCCTGAGAATCTACAGATGTGTAAAATTCACCGTACAGGCCAACAGAACAAACCTCCATCGTTCTGTTTCCTAAGTTCTCATAGAAGTGGAGTTTTTCTTTGTTTTTGTACCGGTGGAGTTAAAGTTGTGGTCGAAGCTGTCAGATCATTGAAAACAGAAATTTGTAGCATCTTCTTCATATCTGCCCTAAATTCCTCCCTCAAGTGACGACATCCAATCTGGTCCTATGACATGGTGCCTAAAAATGATGTAACACTTTTGATTTCCCAACAAACTGGGCTGAGTAGCAACACGATGCTGAATCGGGTGCAGAGAAAACAAAACAACCCCAAATCCGATTTGCACAGGAAGGGAACTTGATTTCAAAGTTTATAAATCAGCAAAAAGCCCGTTGTCTGCTTTATCACCGCCAAACCAGGAAGCATCCAGCCAATCATGCTGCACTGACGGTAAAACTCTGCACACGAGTAGCAGGAGTTTGGCTTTAACCTGATTTTGTTGCAAATGCACCGAACTTTAGATCAAAATCAAGGGTTTCTATGTGTCACGTAGTACATGCAGTGAAACACAAGGTTTCTCAAGGCTGTGCAATGGCAATAAGACACTATAAAAAGGACAAATATTTAAGAAAAAAAACAATAGAAAAAAGAGAGAAAGTCAAAGTGTCTTTTTTTATAAGCAGTTTTTATGTCAAGATGGACGCTGACATTTCCGTTATTTCTCTCTGTCTCTTCATTAACTAGAAACCTGATGTTCTGAAATAGCCGACCTGAGCAAGATGGCTGCAGCGGTGGGAGGAGCAACAGCTGTGATGCAACTGTCTCGGACATTCCTTTAGTTTTAGTGCTGCAGCCCGCTTTAATAAGCTTTTACTGTTTTAGCCCCAAGATCTCCTTCACATGTTAATCATTTCTGTCTTTCCTTGTGTTTCATGGCCTTCTTTTAATGTTTTATTGTTGTTTTCTATGACTTTGTATCCATGAATGTTCAGTAAAGCACCGTTCAACTCCAGTGTTTAAAGGTGCTGTAGAAATAAAAGTGTATTGGCATTATTATTATTATTATTATTATTATTATTATTATTATTATTATTATTATTATTAATAATAATAATAAAACTAGCTTGTAGTTGCTAAGTTCCCACATCAACTAGTGATGACTAAATACTACATTTACTGTCCCAACACCAAACTACATTTTTGTTTTCAGACTTTTCTCCAATTTTTTGCTTTTTTTTAATTGAAAAAAGTCACACTTTCGGGCCATAACTAACTAACATCTCTTACATTTCATACACAATGAATAGAAATCACACTGAAGCAAATATACTTACAGATATCGACAGGATGCATATGTGGAAGAGTTTGTCGTCTGCTGTAGGGTCGCATGGTAAAATAACTCTGCGGGGAAAAGGAAAGTATATTACCAAAATAGAACCACATGCCTGCAAATGTGTGTGGAAGACAGACATTTTATGATTTTTTTATGAAGCTTTATGACAAATTCTTTCTTGAATGAATCCTAATTTTGATAATTTTAATTTTTACGCCTAAATGGTGCAAATTAAACAAAAATAACTGGACAAATCACCAAAAATCTGCACTTTTCTGCCAAGAACCTACTTCTGCAAAGAATCAGTCCTTTAAAAACTTGAAAATTTCCACCCTGACCCCATCTGACACCTTCAGTGTCTTTATACTCACTCTTTGGGCGGTGTTGTGGGCTCTGCGTTGTACCAGTCGGAGTAATCGTAGTAGGAATATTCAAAAGGCTCAAACTCAACCTTGCTTTGATTCATCGCAGCGGTTCGGTCTGTTCAAACAGGTGAGAGCAGGACTGATCCAGATCCAGAGGCCTCCTCCAGAGCCTCCTGCGGTCGGTCGGGGAGCTTCGACCAGCCGTCTGCCGGTGCTGCAGCGTGTCGGACAGTTTGGCCCAAACACCTCGAAAACATTCCAGCTCGACTAAGAGCTGCAGATTAAGGGCTGCACCGAGGGGAGGGAGGAGGGCAGGTTCAGCAGCACGGGGGAGAGGAAAGAACTGTCTGAATACTTATTCAGGATATTCAAATGTCATTTATTAGAGCAAAATGTTGGTGAAGACCGTGCAGTTAAAAATGTCGAGTGACGGTTAAAAAATTTTTTAAAAAAGCAGGTGTTGAAGTTATGGTTGTTGTGATTCTTATGGTTTTGCACTGTTACAGTCTTTGGGTGGTTAAACTGAATCTAGTGCTTCTTAATCAGGAAGTCAGGAGCGTTTTCTTCCTCCAGTTCTTCCAGATGGATCCTAAACTGTTCCCAGGCCAGATGAGATACAGAACCGCTCCAATGAGTTCTGGGTCTTCAGCTGGATGTTCCTGGAAAAACCTTCAAGTAGGACGTTGGTTCAGTTGTTATAATCTTTTATGTCACAGAGACGGTGCCGAGAGAAAAACTGGGGGATGGAAACAGAGAAACAGAGAAACAGAGAGAGCCTTGAGCTGGAAATTTAATTAAATTCTATTTATATATGGCAGTTTACAACATGTGCCATCTCACAGCGCTTATCATAGAAAGATACAGAACTTAAAAACTTAAACAGGGAACCAACAATCCAAAGATGCCTTTGGACTCCCTCTGAGCAAACGGTCAACAACGGTGGGAAGGAACCAAACCCCCGGGGACATCCTGATAGTTACAATAGTCCAGTCTAGACGTTATAAATGCATGGACTAGTTTCTCAGCATCACTCTGAGACAACATATTCCTGATTTTTACAATATAACGTAGATGAAAGAAGGCCATCCTACTAACTTCCTTTATATGTGCCTCAGTTTTTTAAATCTTACTGATGAAGATGGAAGCTTTCGCTCCAAAACCAAAAGTAAAAACCTCATGTTCTTGATTTGCTTCGTGCAGGGACAGTTTTAATGTCTAACACTCTGTGAAGTCTTGTGGTTTCTGTACCCCGGCACCACTGTGAGGTTGAATAATGTCATTTTTTGCGCTGCAACGTGGCGCTAACCTGTTTGCCTCCCTCTGCCTGTTACTCAAGAGACTAATCTCATAATAAGATGAAAATCTCTCATTTGAACAGGGGCTACCTTTGTGTGAAACGAGCTTAGCGAAGGTCAAAATGAGAATGTCGACACGTGAGGTAAAGCCTCGCTTCAGCATCACTTTCATAATGTAGAAACAAGACGTGAAGAGACTGAATGAAGAGCATCCAGAGCTGCTGATCAGAGGAGATGCAAAGTTTACAAATGATGTTTAAATTTCTGTCCTCAGCCTCTGTGGAGTTTAAAAGCAGCACACTTTGCTGCAGATGAATCCCCAGTGGGAGTTCAAAGTTTCATAATCCGAGCTCCCTCATATGACAGAGGGCCGGCCGATCTGATCCCAGGATTTCTGACGTCCGGAGGCCGAACATGAGACCCACAGCGCTCAGTTTCAGCATAAAAAGTCCACCGCTGATGTGCCGGATGCTATTCCTGTCTGCTCCAGAATTAGAGCTCAAGTTTAGTCTTCGAATAACAAATAACCTGACTAAAATCAAAGCTGTTAACTTCCTTTTCTCCCTCGTTTAATCATCTTTTTGGAGTTGCAGCACTGCATGGCGACAGTGAGAAGTGTGTTTGATGTGTCCGTTAAATGCAGCCGGAGTTCTGCTCCTCTGTTGAGTCTCTCTGATGCTTTGAATCAAACGGTGAAGTGAAGCTGAGTGACGTCTCTTATCGGGCTGGCATTTGGTTGAGGTGCAGCAGCTCTCGATTCAACCACAAATGACGGATTTTGCATCTTATTTCAAAGTGAAAAGCGTTTTAATTTAATAAATTAACTGTACAGGTGTAAGTGTGCAGATAGGTGGGAAGTTGCTTCGGATAGCTTCTCCTCAGAATGAACAACTTAAATGTGAGTGTTGTCAAATTAATTTACAATAAACAAAGGAGAAGGTTTAGAGGAGAGGAGATTGCTTTTATCTGAGGTTCATCAGCAGAAACTGAAAAGTTCAGCTTTAAAAACTTCAAAAAGCTCCTGTTTAGTGCTGCAAGGAATCCAAATGTTGTTGGAGGTCTTTTTGTTGTTGTCCTAAAATTTGCAGTGAAGAATATACAAAAAAAAGGGATAATTTCATGGCAGACTGTTTATTTTTTTTTTTTAAATTAAATCTCATAAATTTGATAGATATTGTATTTTGCATCAGTTTTAAAGCATCTATAGCAGGGGTGTCGAACTCTGGTCCTCGAGGGCCGCAATGCTGCATGTTTTAGATGTTTCCCTCGTCCAGCACACCTGATTCAAATGATCAGCTCATCATCAAGCTCTGCAGAAGCCTGATAACGACCCTGATCATTTGAATCAGGTGTGTTTGAAGAGGGAAACATCTAATACTTGCAGGATTGCGGCCCTCGAGGACCAGGATTGGACACCCCTGATCTATAGGAAGCAATTTTTGCATTAATCATTTAAAATCAAAGCACAAGATCCTGCAACAAAAAAAGATTAATACAGACACTTATTTTAGAAGAGAAAACCCAGAACAATAGAAAGAAAAACACACTGAACCCTCAAAGATTTACTTATTCTTTAAAGACTGTTAATAAAAAGGCATCACAAGTTGACTGCAGGAACTTCAGTGACTCCTCAGATTAATCTGATTAAATTCATTAATGCATTTTTCATGTTTTCTAATTTTGTTTTTGGGACTGATTGCATTTTGTCTTCTCATAAGCTTCGTTCCTACATATGTGGTTATTAGAAGGGACTGATTGTTGCGTTCGATCTTTGCAAACCAGTTTTATTTTACCATTAAACTGATATTTTAGTTCCTGTGATAGACTGCTGACCTTCACCCTGAGTCAGCTGGGATAGATTCCAGCCCCTCACAACCCTAGTGAGGATCAAGCGGTGGATAGATAATGGATGGATGGATGGATGGATGGATGGATGGATGATATTTTAGTTCAGTTCAGGCACTCTTGAAATCATGTCTGTAAAGTTGAAGAGTAACCAATGTGCACTGCTGGGAAGAAAACAAAGAGCCACAACATGAGAGCAGTGTCTCATCTGACCCTCCTCATCCTCCTCTGTAAGCATCATCGTCTCTTAACAAGATGTCAGCACAGCATCGAGTTTATTACCTGAACTCCAGCTCGTCCCAGAAATGTCTTCAACAGGCTCCTGACTCCACACAATTGGAATCTATCCAAACTGTGCCTGTTTCTAACGAAGCAAAGAAGGAAACTTAGATTGAAGGGACTCAACTTGCAGCTACATTTAATGCTAAAGAGGTCATGTTCAGGATGCACGTGGGCTTTTATTTTGTGGTGAACCAGACAGAAGAGGGCGCTGTGTGGTGGATTCTGAGCAGAACCGAGGCTCCACGTCTCTCCAAACCCCCCGTTTATCTCTACGTAATGAAATATTCCACACAAAAGCTGTCAGAGCATTTTTTTTTTTACTTCATCAAGGCATGACAACATGAATACAACAGTTATACAGTCAATCTATCACCAAACAAATAAAGATCTGCCATGTCGGTTTTTTTTAGGAGAAAAAAAACAACACAAAAATAAAGAAAAACTAGTCGAGAGTCATTTTAGACACAAATCAAAGTCTAAATATGACACAATTAGACAGCAAGCATGATGACGAGATCTGAACTGCATTTTTTTTGTCTCTCTCTCTCAGAATGAACAGATGTGGAAACAACAAACAAACAATAATAAAGTGGCCTTTACAAAAATAACAGCACGCAGAATCTCTGATATGTATACAGTAATACAAAGCAAGTACGCGTCAGGCGACCGCAGCGCTTTTAGTTTTTGAACATGTCACACAGCAGCTTCTCCATGGGAGTGTTTCCGATGGTCCTGTGGAAGAACAGCAGCTCTATTCGCTCCGAGTTCACGAAACGCAGCGACGGCAGGAGGAGGAGCAGCTTTCCAAACCTGGACGCAGACAAAGAAATCAAGATTAAATCAGCATCTGTGTGTACAAAGGAACTATGAAGGATAAAACTTCATCAGAGTGTTAAAAAAAATACGACTGTGTGCAGCAGCTTTGTCATTTTTGTTTGAATAACTTCCCAGTGAAGACGATCAAGTTACACAAAACAAGAAGTTGATTTGTCATGTAAAGCTAATTATCGGTCTGCAGCAACAATAATGAGCTACGATGGGAGTAAAATCATTTTTAAAAGGGGCATATATGAATGAGTTCGTTGAAGTTGACACAGAAAATGAACATGTCATTGTTGCCCCCTGCTGGCCGTAACAGTAACTACACCTCATTTTGCATTTTGCATAGATTTTAAAGCATCTTCGGTAAACAATTGTGTCCTTAATTATTTAGAATCAATTCGAAGATTTTCAAAAAAACATTCATACAGGAGAGGAACTCAATTTAGAAGAAAAAAATCCACAATTATAGGAAGAAATGGACTCCTAACCGAACAAAGATGTGGCTCCTCTTTGAGATTGGTTAAAAAAAAAAAGCTGTTCTGGCCACATTCTATTACAAATTTAAATAAAAAGTAGGTCTAGTAAGTTTTTCAGTCACAAATTGTAAGAACACAGATAAGTCCAGATTTACTGGTGTAAATTCATTAACGGTGTTTTTAGAGGTGCGTTTTTCTTCCTTGCACTGATGTGGTGATGTTTCTTACCTGGCTGGTTGACTCGGGTAATGTGAGCGGATGTGCTGACCCAACATGACCTGAGACTGATCCTGCAGGTTCTCCACTTGCTCTGGATCTTTCAAACCGCGAGTCTCTGCGGAAGAAATGAAAACACCACTGTAAAATGTCTGTAAACTGAAATCACATGCTCAAAAACACACTGATTCATATCGACAGCATAGTTAGCTACATTTTTTATTAGAAATGAGAAGAAAATTCATTTTTCACACACCTTTCATGACTGTCAGTGATTTCTTATTCAGTTGTGACTGTTTTTGTTGCTGTGGCCTCTGTTACTTATTTTCTATGAGGAAATCCGAGTGAACATGTTGTGAAATTTATTTCAAAGTCAAAATGGTTGAAGCAGGAGCAAAACTATGACAACCATTTATACTGTGCTTGTGTGAATTTATGGGATGGATTTTGCAGTTCATGTCTATGGAAGCCCATTCCTGCCAGAATACTATATTAGACACTGATCAAAAAACACAGAATTCTGACTTTAGTTTGCTATAAATTAAGAGAAGAATAAAGAATTTAATTTGATTGATGTGACATGATATACTGTATAACTTTGAAAAAATAATAATAATTAGACTTTATACATTAAAAAATGAGAAATTGTACATATTTTTGTTTTTGCCTTTTGTAATTAGATTATTTTATTAAAAAACAAATATTTAAAAAATAAACATAACAATTTTAAACTAAAAACAATTGATATATAAAGTATTTCTAACAGCTTCTCAGTTGTACTTCCTGTACTTTCTTATCTATATTTTTTTAATTATTATTTTTTATTGCAACTCTGTGATTTAGTGTTTTTTTTTTCTCATGGGAGTGGGGTTCCCTAGCAGAGAAACTGTTAGTAAATAATTATTTTAAATCCATAATAGATATTTTACCACTCTGAAAATGAAAAATTTAAATATTGCCATGATCAAGGTTTTTAAATATTTAGATTTTTATTATAATTAATATTTTTTACAAAGAACAAAAATATGTGTATGTATTCAAATCTAGGTTTAAATAAATCTGATGACACTTTGGCCTCAGGGTGGCGCAACAGTAAAATGTGTCCTCTGAGGCGAACGGCTGAAGCCATCGCAGTGACAACCTGCTGACTGACTGAGCAGCAGATCACCGCTTCACCTCCTCACCTGGCTTGAAGAGCACGATGGCCTTGAGGCAGGCGAACTCGGTGGGATCGACGGCGAGCGCCTTGAAGCGGCTGAACACCTCCTGCAGGAGGCGCAGGTCCAGGCTGGTGTAGCTGGTTTTGCCCTGCATGCCGGGGCAGAGGTCGGGGAGGGAGAGCAGAGGGCAGCTGTCCAGGGGCAGAGACCACTGGATGGCACAGAGGAGGAAGAGCTCGCTCCAGGCCTCCTCCAGCAGGATCACCTGGAAGCCGAGGAGAGCAACAGGGTGAAAATCTGACAGAGACGATACATGAACTCTTGTTTTTGGAGAAACTATGGAGGCTCATCCCTGCCAGAAAAATATATAACCATGATAAATCAAAATGTAATTATAAATGTTCTTTTTAAAGTGTCCACATAATGGAAGGGCCCTATAATTTTATCTTTTATAAAGCATTTATTTACTCATTTAAAAAGAAAAAAAAAAATGTCACGGATAATGAGAAGTTGAGTCAAAATTCTAAGTAAAATCTGATTTTGTATTTATGAAATATTTTTTTAAATATAATATTACAATAATAATAATATATTGTATTTCTAAAAACCTCTGAGTTGTGCTTGCCCTACATTTTTTTGTTACTGTTTTTTTTAATTACTATTCTGTACATCTAAAGTCTTTTTATATGATTTTTCTTTTAATGGAAATGGAATTCCATATGCCAGAAGTTATTATGATATGATTATTCTGAACCAATAATCATATATTTACAACTCCTATCAGAATACCAGTAGTACTAGTGGTAGCAGTTGGTGATGCTCCCACAGCGCTTCTGTTTCTCTGATGTTAAAACTATCTCAAATAAAGTATGTGAATCTTAAAACCAACCAAAGAAGCAGGTTAGAAATTGAACAGCATCTTGCACTTAAACTTGTTGAACTTTTACTTGAAATGTACAAAAAACAAACATCTGCCACAGGAAAGGCAACAAGTGACACTATAAAAAAGCAAATCTCCAAATCAAACTGAGTTAAAGGCTCACCTGGTCTCTGAAGGGCAGGTTGGAAAACACCGGCAGGTTCTTGGCCCACTTCACCGACATGAAGAGCAGCCGGGCCGAGGTCTCGTAAACGTTCTCGGAGCTGGACGGGTACAGAGCCATGTGGTACTCCGAGGACGCTCGCTCCGGCTCATTGCTCGTCACGTCGATGTTTTCGTCAACTGAAATGGAACAGATTTGGTTAGAGTCAGAGCAGATTAGTTCATGTTCTGCAAACGGATCAAGCTCAGGCTGTTTTTGTTGTGTTTAGGTTTGGTTCAGTGATTCTAAATGGTAAGAAATTTAAACCTTGTATATAAATTTACGTATGTGGAATTCCTGATTTTAAAAAAGTGGGAGAAAAAAAATGGGAAAAAAGAGCGGGAAAAAAAAGCGGGAAAAATAAGAGGTCAAGCATTGCATTAGCCTGGAGCGCTAATGGACAGTAAGAGATGATATAAACCCTTATATTTAAAAAATATATCAAATCTGGGGATAATGCAGACAACATAAACTTCAAAATCTCTAGTTTATATGAAGCTAAATACAAAATAGAATCACATTAAAGTAAGGTGGGCTGCTAGCGTGTTGGTTTTTCTAACTGTCACTACGCTAATACGAGCTTAGCTGTCGACTGTCTGATTATCAGAAACTTAATGCCGGTTCCTTCGTTAACAGCGTCATCGTGACCTCATCCGGCACCGATAAGGCCGAGCTCAGACTACAGCAGTTTCAGGCCGATTTAACCTCGTTTCACCTCCAGACAATCAGAGGAGAAATCTGGTCCGAGATCTTTACGGGTGAAACAGGGATAAAGTCCTCTCGTGTCAGACCGGCTCTTAGTGGAGACAAAACTATCACAGATTTTAAATCAACTCCACCCATTTTGTCCCTCCAACACTGTGGGGTTTTTTTTAGTTTTTTTTTATTTTTTTTACTGTTTTTAACACAAATTTCTTTTAAACAATGTACTTTTATTATTTTACAGATTTTTCCTGTTTTGTTAAATTATAGATAATAAGTCGTAAAAAGTAAAAAATAATGCTAATTTTAAAAAACAGGCCAAAACTGTGAACAATGTCTGTTTAAATCAGCTATAAATATCTTTATTTACAGATATTTGCTGGCCATTCTTGAGCTTTACAGTATTCTTCTGTTTTGTACATATTTTTTCTGGTTCCCTTGCTGACAGATTTTCAAAATGTTTTACAGATTTTTTTTTATTTTTACAGTGCACCCAACAATACTGCCTTACTCTTTACTGTCTCTGCTTTAAACAACCTTTCTGCACCATGTCGCTGTTTAAACAGAGCAAACCTTTCACATTTGTTTGCTATACCCCAAAAAAAGCCAATTCAAACCTCAAGCTTTTGAAATTCTGCTGCCTCCCTGCATGTTTGGATCATAAATGTGACGTGAATGACACACGATGACGCTGCAGACTGAATTCACAGCAGAACTTTCTACTTGACAGATCTTCCTCACCGTCTTCGGGCTCCAGCTTGGCGCAGGTCTCGGCCGTCATGAGGCTGGCCATGAAGCGGTGGTTGTTCTGGGGGCTGACGCAGCGCTGGGGGGCCACGGAGGAGGTGATGGACATGGAGGAGGTGATGTGGGGCCACGTGATGACGGAGCCGCCGGAGGAGGAGGAGGACGAGGACGAGGAGGAGGAAGACGAGGAGGAGGTGGGCTCCCTGGTGGTGGCCAGGTGCTCCTTCTCGGGGTCCACGTCGATGGAGTCCAGACGGACCTGAGCGGTGCTGCGAGGCTGCCGCTCATTCTGCACGGCTGCAAACAGGACGACAAACTTGAAACAACCTCATACGGCTTCACGTTGGAGTCTCTGACGCTGAGACGAGTGTTTCATGAGTTATCTGCTGCTGTCAAACTCACTCACCGTCCTTGTTCATGCCCGCCTGCAGGCACTTCTTCAGCCGACACGCCTGGCACTGGTTCCGATGAGCTTTATCCACTGGACACATGCCGGTACCGGCCTGACACCTGCAAAATAAAGGGAGGATGTACTCAGAAGTGACAGATATTTGATTTGAAAACTAAAGAATACTGAAAAACAGCATAAGTTTGTAGAAGAATAATTACACAAACAGAACATACAAGGAAAATTCTGCACCATGTGAAGGAATCAGAGTGGAGAAACTTCTAACTTTCAACCTGAAGTTTAACAAAACGACCAAATTAAAGACACATTTTGTGAAATAAACAATCCAAACTAAGTAACTCCATCATCAAAATTTTAAAAAAGGGGACTGGAGCCTGATTTTAAACTGAAATATGGGTTTTTAATACACAGACAAACCAAATAATATCTAAAAATAAATGTATTTG
>NW_007578734.1:178866-261958 GCF_000690725.1 Stegastes partitus
GCATTTTGTCTTCTCATAAGCTTCGTTCCTACATATGTGGTTATTAGAAGGGACTGATTGTTGCGTTCGATCTTTGCAAACCAGTTTTATTTTACCATTAAACTGATATTTTAGTTCCTGTGATAGACTGCTGACCTTCACCCTGAGTCAGCTGGGATAGATTCCAGCCCCTCACAACCCTAGTGAGGATCAAGCGGTGGATAGATAATGGATGGATGGATGGATGGATGGATGGATGGATGATATTTTAGTTCAGTTCAGGCACTCTTGAAATCATGTCTGTAAAGTTGAAGAGTAACCAATGTGCACTGCTGGGAAGAAAACAAAGAGCCACAACATGAGAGCAGTGTCTCATCTGACCCTCCTCATCCTCCTCTGTAAGCATCATCGTCTCTTAACAAGATGTCAGCACAGCATCGAGTTTATTACCTGAACTCCAGCTCGTCCCAGAAATGTCTTCAACAGGCTCCTGACTCCACACAATTGGAATCTATCCAAACTGTGCCTGTTTCTAACGAAGCAAAGAAGGAAACTTAGATTGAAGGGACTCAACTTGCAGCTACATTTAATGCTAAAGAGGTCATGTTCAGGATGCACGTGGGCTTTTATTTTGTGGTGAACCAGACAGAAGAGGGCGCTGTGTGGTGGATTCTGAGCAGAACCGAGGCTCCACGTCTCTCCAAACCCCCCGTTTATCTCTATGTAATGAAATATTCCACACAAAAGCTGTCAGAGCATTTTTTTTTTTACTTCATCAAGGCATGACAACATGAATACAACAGTTATACAGTCAATCTATCACCAAACAAATAAAGATCTGCCATGTCGGTTTTTTTTAGGAGAAAAAAAACAACACAAAAATAAAGAAAAACTAGTCGAGAGTCATTTTAGACACAAATCAAAGTCTAAATATGACACAATTAGACAGCAAGCATGATGACGAGATCTGAACTGCATTTTTTTTGTCTCTCTCTCTCAGAATGAACAGATGTGGAAACAACAAACAAACAATAATAAAGTGGCCTTTACAAAAATAACAGCACGCAGAATCTCTGATATGTATACAGTAATACAAAGCAAGTACGCGTCAGGCGACCGCAGCGCTTTTAGTTTTTGAACATGTCACACAGCAGCTTCTCCATGGGAGTGTTTCCGATGGTCCTGTGGAAGAACAGCAGCTCTATTCGCTCCGAGTTCACGAAACGCAGCGACGGCAGGAGGAGGAGCAGCTTTCCAAACCTGGACGCAGACAAAGAAATCAAGATTAAATCAGCATCTGTGTGTACAAAGGAACTATGAAGGATAAAACTTCATCAGAGTGTTAAAAAAAATACGACTGTGTGCAGCAGCTTTGTCATTTTTGTTTGAATAACTTCCCAGTGAAGACGATCAAGTTACACAAAACAAGAAGTTGATTTGTCATGTAAAGCTAATTATCGGTCTGCAGCAACAATAATGAGCTACGATGGGAGTAAAATCATTTTAAAAAGGGGCATATATGAATGAGTTCGTTGAAGTTGACACAGAAAATGAACATGTCATTGTTGCCCCCTGCTGGCCGTAACAGTAACTACACCTCATTTTGCATTTTGCATAGATTTTAAAGCATCTTCGGTAAACAATTGTGTCCTTAATTATTTAGAATCAATTCGAAGATTTTCAAAAAAACATTCATACAGGAGAGGAACTCAATTTAGAAGAAAAAAATCCACAATTATAGGAAGAAATGGACTCCTAACCGAACAAAGATGTGGCTCCTCTTTGAGATTGGTTAAAAAAAAAAAGCTGTTCTGGCCACATTCTATTACAAATTTAAATAAAAAGTAGGTCTAGTAAGTTTTTCAGTCACAAATTGTAAGAACACAGATAAGTCCAGATTTACTGGTGTAAATTCATTAACGGTGTTTTTAGAGGTGCGTTTTTCTTCCTTGCACTGATGTGGTGATGTTTCTTACCTGGCTGGTTGACTCGGGTAATGTGAGCGGATGTGCTGACCCAACATGACCTGAGACTGATCCTGCAGGTTCTCCACTTGCTCTGGATCTTTCAAACCGCGAGTCTCTGCGGAAGAAATGAAAACACCACTGTAAAATGTCTGTAAACTGAAATCACATGCTCAAAAACACACTGATTCATATCGACAGCATAGTTAGCTACATTTTTTATTAGAAATGAGAAGAAAATTCATTTTTCACACACCTTTCATGACTGTCAGTGATTTCTTATTCAGTTGTGACTGTTTTTGTTGCTGTGGCCTCTGTTACTTATTTTCTATGAGGAAATCCGAGTGAACATGTTGTGAAATTTATTTCAAAGTCAAAATGGTTGAAGCAGGAGCAAAACTATGACAACCATTTATACTGTGCTTGTGTGAATTTATGGGATGGATTTTGCAGTTCATGTCTATGGAAGCCCATTCCTGCCAGAATACTATATTAGACACTGATCAAAAAACACAGAATTCTGACTTTAGTTTGCTATAAATTAAGAGAAGAATAAAGAATTTAATTTGATTGATGTGACATGATATACTGTATAACTTTGAAAAAATAATAATAATTAGACTTTATACATTAAAAAATGAGAAATTGTACATATTTTTGTTTTTGCCTTTTGTAATTAGATTATTTTATTAAAAAACAAATATTTAAAAAATAAACATAACAATTTTAAACTAAAAACAATTGATATATAAAGTATTTCTAACAGCTTCTCAGTTGTACTTCCTGTACTTTCTTATCTATATTTTTTTAATTATTATTTTTTATTGCAACTCTGTGATTTAGTGTTTTTTTTTTCTCATGGGAGTGGGGTTCCCTAGCAGAGAAACTGTTAGTAAATAATTATTTTAAATCCATAATAGATATTTTACCACTCTGAAAATGAAAAATTTAAATATTGCCATGATCAAGGTTTTTAAATATTTAGATTTTTATTATAATTAATATTTTTTACAAAGAACAAAAATATGTGTATGTATTCAAATCTAGGTTTAAATAAATCTGATGACACTTTGGCCTCAGGGTGGCGCAACAGTAAAATGTGTCCTCTGAGGCGAACGGCTGAAGCCATCGCAGTGACAACCTGCTGACTGACTGAGCAGCAGATCACCGCTTCACCTCCTCACCTGGCTTGAAGAGCACGATGGCCTTGAGGCAGGCGAACTCGGTGGGATCGACGGCGAGCGCCTTGAAGCGGCTGAACACCTCCTGCAGGAGGCGCAGGTCCAGGCTGGTGTAGCTGGTTTTGCCCTGCATGCCGGGGCAGAGGTCGGGGAGGGAGAGCAGAGGGCAGCTGTCCAGGGGCAGAGACCACTGGATGGCACAGAGGAGGAAGAGCTCGCTCCAGGCCTCCTCCAGCAGGATCACCTGGAAGCCGAGGAGAGCAACAGGGTGAAAATCTGACAGAGACGATACATGAACTCTTGTTTTTGGAGAAACTATGGAGGCTCATCCCTGCCAGAAAAATATATAACCATGATAAATCAAAATGTAATTATAAATGTTCTTTTTAAAGTGTCCACATAATGGAAGGGCCCTATAATTTTATCTTTTATAAAGCATTTATTTACTCATTTAAAAAGAAAAAAAAAAATGTCACGGATAATGAGAAGTTGAGTCAAAATTCTAAGTAAAATCTGATTTTGTATTTATGAAATATTTTTTTAAATATAATATTACAATAATAATAATATATTGTATTTCTAAAAACCTCTGAGTTGTGCTTGCCCTACATTTTTTTGTTACTGTTTTTTTTAATTACTATTCTGTACATCTAAAGTCTTTTTATATGATTTTTCTTTTAATGGAAATGGAATTCCATATGCCAGAAGTTATTATGATATGATTATTCTGAACCAATAATCATATATTTACAACTCCTATCAGAATACCAGTAGTACTAGTGGTAGCAGTTGGTGATGCTCCCACAGCGCTTCTGTTTCTCTGATGTTAAAACTATCTCAAATAAAGTATGTGAATCTTAAAACCAACCAAAGAAGCAGGTTAGAAATTGAACAGCATCTTGCACTTAAACTTGTTGAACTTTTACTTGAAATGTACAAAAAACAAACATCTGCCACAGGAAAGGCAACAAGTGACACTATAAAAAAGCAAATCTCCAAATCAAACTGAGTTAAAGGCTCACCTGGTCTCTGAAGGGCAGGTTGGAAAACACCGGCAGGTTCTTGGCCCACTTCACCGACATGAAGAGCAGCCGGGCCGAGGTCTCGTAAACGTTCTCGGAGCTGGACGGGTACAGAGCCATGTGGTACTCCGAGGACGCTCGCTCCGGCTCATTGCTCGTCACGTCGATGTTTTCGTCAACTGAAATGGAACAGATTTGGTTAGAGTCAAAGCAGATTAGTTCATGTTCTGCTAACGGATCAAGCTCAGGCTGTTTTTGTTGTGTTTAGGTTTGGTTCAGTGATTCTAAATGTTGAAAATGTTTAAGAAATGGTAAGAAATTTAAACCATGTATATAAATTTACGTATGTGGAATTCCTGATTTTAAAAAAGTGGGAGAAAAAAAATGGGAAAAAAGAGCGGGAAAAAAAAGCGGGAAAAATAAGAGGTCAAGCATTGCATTAGCCTGGAGCGCTAATGGACAGTAATAGATGACATGAACCCTTATATTTAAAAAATATATCAAATCTGGGGATAATGCAGACAACATAAACTTCAAAATCTCTAGTTTATATGAAGCTAAATACAAAATAGAATCACATTAAAGTAAGGTGGGCTGCTAGCGTGTTGGTTTTTCTAACTGTCACTACGCTAATACGAGCTTAGCTGTCGACTGTCTGATTATCAGAAACTTAATGCCGGTTCCTTCGTTAACAGCGTCATCGTGACCTCATCCGGCACCGATAAGGCCGAGCTCAGACTACAGCAGTTTCAGGCCGATTTAACCTCGTTTCACCTCCAGACAATCAGAGGAGAAATCTGGTCCGAGATCTTTACGGGTGAAACAGGGATAAAGTCCTCTCGTGTCAGACCGGCTCTTAGTGGAGACAAAACTATCACAGATTTTAAATCAACTCCACCCATTTTGTCCCTCCAACACTGTGGGGTTTTTTTTAGTTTTTTTTTATTTTTTTTACTGTTTTTAACACAAATTTCTTTTAAACAATGTACTTTTATTATTTTACAGATTTTTCCTGTTTTGTTAAATTATAGATAATAAGTCGTAAAAAGTAAAAAATAATGCTAATTTTAAAAAACAGGCCAAAACTGTGAACAATGTCTGTTTAAATCAGCTATAAATATCTTTATTTACAGATATTTGCTGGCCATTCTTGAGCTTTACAGTATTCTTCTGTTTTGTACATATTTTTTCTGGTTCCCTTGCTGACAGATTTTCAAAATGTTTTACAGATTTTTTTTTATTTTTACAGTGCACCCAACAATACTGCCTTACTCTTTACTGTCTCTGCTTTAAACAACCTTTCTGCACCATGTCGCTGTTTAAACAGAGCAAACCTTTCACATTTGTTTGCTATACCCCAAAAAAAGCCAATTCAAACCTCAAGCTTTTGAAATTCTGCTGCCTCCCTGCATGTTTGGATCATAAATGTGACGTGAATGACACACGATGACGCTGCAGACTGAATTCACAGCAGAACTTTCTACTTGACAGATCTTCCTCACCGTCTTCGGGCTCCAGCTTGGCGCAGGTCTCGGCCGTCATGAGGCTGGCCATGAAGCGGTGGTTGTTCTGGGGGCTGACGCAGCGCTGGGGGGCCACGGAGGAGGTGATGGACATGGAGGAGGTGATGTGGGGCCACGTGATGACGGAGCCGCCGGAGGAGGAGGAGGACGAGGACGAGGAGGAGGAAGACGAGGAGGAGGTGGGCTCCCTGGTGGTGGCCAGGTGCTCCTTCTCGGGGTCCACGTCGATGGAGTCCAGACGGACCTGAGCGGTGCTGCGAGGCTGCCGCTCATTCTGCACGGCTGCAAACAGGACGACAAACTTGAAACAACCTCATACGGCTTCACGTTGGAGTCTCTGACGCTGAGACGAGTGTTTCATGAGTTATCTGCTGCTGTCAAACTCACTCACCGTCCTTGTTCATGCCCGCCTGCAGGCACTTCTTCAGCCGACACGCCTGGCACTGGTTCCGATGAGCTTTATCCACTGGACACATGCCGGTACCGGCCTGACACCTGCAAAATAAAGGGAGGATGTATTCAGAACCGACAGACATTTGATTTGAATACTAAAGAATATTGAAAAACAGCATAAGTTTGTAGAAGAATAATTACACAAACAGAACATACAAGGAAAATTCTGCACCATGTGAAGGAATCAGAGTGGAGAAACTTCTAACTTTCAACCTGAAGTTTAACGAAACGACCCATTTTGTGAAATAAATAATCAGAACTAAGTAACTCCATCATCAAAATTTTAAAAAAGGGGACTGGAGCCTGATTTTAAGCTGAAATATGGGTTTTTAATACACAGACAAACCAAATAATATCTAAAAATAAATGTATTTGTTTGGTAAGGTTCATTTTCATCAATATTATTGGTAACATATGAGTGAAACTAGTAGATATTTTTTAGTTCTGAGCAGTATATTGAGAAAAATAATGAACATAAGTTATAAATTCTTCCCTTTAAGTTCTTATTCATAATTTGTAGGGTATAATTTTTCAGCTATTTTCATATGTCATCTTAAAACTGGACATGTGAGGGCAAATTTCTATTGTTTTTCATCAGCTCCTAAAGGAAAATAACTCTTCTTTATTCATAATTTAGTGGTTAGTGGTCTGTTTGATTATTTTAAAAGTGGACAGCAGGCTATAATCTTTTAAATTTTGGTGGTTGAACAACAGTTTTGCTGTATTTGGATCAAGAATTTTACTTTTAAATTGGCTTCACGGTTTTACTGTACACGCACAACCTCCAATATGCAAAAATGTGTGTGTTTTAAATGATAAAACTGGAATAAAATGCTGGATATTTGCCTTCCTCTCCCATAATGCACCTCTTTTACTAACTGGGCTCACAGTGAGCGCTACACGCTGGATGGATGTTTCAGCAGGTGAGCTCCTCCGTCTCACCTGTAGATGAGCCTCCTCCTGACGCTGCGTTTGAAGAAGCCGCTGCAGCCGTTGCAGGCGTAGATGCCGTAGTGTTTCCCGCTGCTCGTGTCTCCGCACACTTTGCACACCAGAGCTGGACTCAGAGCTTTCCCCGGAGCCGGACTCTTGGCTGCGAGTCAAACACAGTGACAACAGAGGGCCGGGTCGGTTAGTTATTGTTTGGCTGCATGTGCCTGCCATCTGCAGCGGCGGCTCGGCCTGCTCGGAGCTCCACGCTCGCACAAAGGCGCACGAGTCAACGCTGCAACAGACGTGTAGGCCTGAAAAACTCATTCAGTGGATGATTATGGAATTTGAACAAAAAGAAAATAGCTGGAGGCAGATTAACGGCTAAAATAAACATCACAGGGGTGCTGAAATTCATCCAAATAAACCCATTAATTATAAATATACTCAATCAGCATTGCTTAAAGTTACACATGAATATTATTTTGACCTTTTTCTGCTTCAATCGAGTCAGTTTGTGTTTAAAAATTGCAGCTGGGGAGCTCGAAGCTATTGTTTCTTTGCATATTCATGATCTTTCCATTGAGCAGATGAGTTTTGAGGTTAATAAAGCCCCAAATGTACACCTCCATGCTTCTTTTTTTTATTGTAAGGCCAAGTTCTAGTCTTTTCCTCTTCAGTATCTGCATTTAAAAGGTGTATTTGTGCACAAGAACTGCAGCTGGGGAGCTTAAAGCTATTGTTTCTTTGCATATCTGTGATCTTCATACCTCAACAGATGAGTTTTGAGTTAGATAAAGCCTCAAACATAAAGCTCCATGTCATTTTTCTTTATTGTAAGGCCAAGCTGTTGCTCGTCTCACCTCCTCTGCTGTCATCAGTCCCTCCGCTGCCAGACGATTCGCTGGGTGAAGAAGACGGCATCATGGGGATCTTCGACAGGTGATCCTCCATCATTTTTTAAAAAAGCCTCCTTGAGCGATTCACGAACGCAGAAAAGAAAGTTTGTCGTAAAGTATTTGTCCTCTTTTTAAGCCACAGAGTCCAGAATCGACACAAAAAGTGTTGTTATTGTGTTTGTCGTGGGGCCTCCGGTGGTCCCCCCTCCTGGACAGATGGCAGGTCTCACTGGGCTGGAGCCTGGGCTGTGGGGATGCAGATGGGCTGAGGTCCTGCCATGAGCTCCGAGCTGACACTTGTTGCACGTCGACAGGTCGTTTGGTGTCGTCCTCCCTTCGCGTCCGTCACTGTCTGTGGGTCCTCCTGGGCAGCAGGTCCTCAAAAGGGAGGCCTGGGGGGTGGAGGGGGAGGATTAGCCCCAAGCGCTGTGTAAGCAGCACGCTTATTTGTCATCCTCTTAATCTTTACTGTTCATCTACTGGATCAATCAGTCACATTGCCAGAACATTGGTCAGATCTTCACTAAGTCTGCAAAAAAGCACAAACGAACGAGGGAGGAAAAGAGCGGCTCCTGGAGCTCCTCAAACTCTTGTAACTTTAGACCCGTCCGGCTCCTCCACATCAGTCAACGCTCCTCTTCAGTATCTGCATTTAAAGGGACGATTACATGAGGCGCACATTATTATATTTACCAGCCTCTTCAATTTGTATTTCCCCTCCTTTTTTTTTTTTTTAACCTCTAGATTCCAGCTCCATTTCTCCCTGCTGTATATTTGATCTGTGTGATTGCCTCCCATTCATAAGGACTCCCAGTGTTTGCTGAGGAGCTGCCTATTAACTCCCATTTCCCTCTTCTTTTTTTTGACAAACTGGAGATCATCCACTTCCCCCCCGGCCGCCAGGAGGAAGAAAAGAAAAAGGTCACAGAGGGAATAATAGAGTTTTGAATGACTGATGTTTTGGGGCGGCACTAATTTAGCTCATTCATGAGGGTCGGCCATTTATTATTGAGAGGCTGGAATTATCGTACATGTGGCATTTACACAGGCAGACGGGAAGAAGCAGGACTACGGAGAAGAAAACTCAGGGAGAAGATATGAAACATGAAGATACTGACTTGTTGTTTACGAAAATTACGAAAATAAAAATACTTTTTTTTTGGAAGCACAGGTTTAAAAATCAAACAGGAAATCAGTCATAGATGATTTTTGGTAAAGATAAAATGTTGTAAAGTCAAATTATAAAATTCAAAGTTGGAGTCAAACAACATTTCTGCCTTTAATAACATCATTATCGTCTATTGGTCGAACCTTTGTGCAGTTTTCTGCTCGTTTTCACGATTTGCTTCTCGACACAGTCGACCGGTTCGAGTGAAAGATCTGAAAAGGAGGCGAGCTGCCGTGTTTCTGACATCTGTGCACTGAATGACATCTGCACTGACTTGTTGTTGTTTGTTCTGTTCAATAACTGGAATAATAAGTGAGCTCAGAGTGAACATATGAACACTTTAAAGCTGCGTTAATTGTTTTGTTTTTATGCCACTCTGGAGCAGCAGAACAGGCAGAAAACAGCTGACATGTTATCATCCTGCATTTGCACAGTAACATCTGTTTGGTCTAATATTCACTTTCATTTTACATCTGATCTCTTTAATTGCAAAATGTTTCACCAGCAGTACGTTGCATTTGTCAGCCTGTTGATGCTTTGCTTTTTTTTAGAGCCTGTTTGGCAACAGCAGATGCCTTCTGCAATCTGAAAAACCTAAAAGAAAAGAAAAAAAAAAGTTAAAACAGACTAATAGACAACATTGAAGCGTATCTGTAGAGCTGATGATTATTGAGCCGGTTCATGGTCACCAGTAGGGAGACAGAGATCATGTTTTTGCTTTTGTTTCTGGGAATTTAACAACAAGGTTTCATTGTTCACTTACACTAAATTAAAGCAGTTGCATAAACTACAACCTTAAATGAATGCAAAAATGACAATAAAGTACAATATTTTTAAGTTTTACAGACTTCTCTTGTCAATCAGCCAAGTTTTTGAGTTGGAAAATTTGAGGTCATGTCGTCAGTATTTCTGACACTTCCAAAACATTTACATATTAGCACCATAACTTCAACATAAAAGCATTTAGCAAGAACATTCAGCCATTAGAGGGCAACACTGACATTTATTTAGAACCAATTGATGGTTCTAAATCCAGTAGTCTCTCTCTTTTAGCTCCAGATTTGGTCTCCACCAACTACAATTTTTTGCAAAGCATTATGAGCACAATATTGACACCATATCGCCTTTCAATTGAAAATAATACTCATTAGCAAGAACATCCAACTGTTAGAGAGCAACCAGACATTCATTTGGATCCATCTGATGAATGTATATTAAAATTTGTTCTTTTTTAACTATTTTGTCTTAACTAACGGCTATTTTCTCACGACAGTTATGATCACAACATTAGCATATCCTCAATTATTATTTTAATATAAAACTTTTTAGCAAGAAGCTCCAGCTGTTAGAGAGCAACACTGACATCACTGGCATCACTGACCTGATGCCTCTAAGTCCAATATTCACTTTCTTTTGACTCCAGCTTTGGTCTCAACCATCTACTATTTATTTATTTTACTTAAACACACAACACTGACATACCAACGCCTTTAAATTCAACATAAAACCTATTAGTGAGTGCATCCAGCTGTTAGCAAGCAACATTAACATTAATTTGTAAGAATGTAAATCTTCATTCACTGTCTTTTAGCTCCATTTTTGGTCTCAACCAACTACTGAGGAAAATATCTGTCATTTTAGCTGCTAAATGCTTCACTGTGTGGATCAGCTAGTCTCTAAGTGCATCCATTAGCTGTTTGATGTGGAGTAGGTGGATTGTCAGAGCTTTTTTTTTCTGAAAAAGTGCCATGAGAGTGTTGTCTTATTTGTTGTTATTAAAACATTACTAATCACTGCAGCTACTATTTAATTGTACAATCTGTAAAATATGTGAACATCTGCCCTCCATACTCTGTCTGGCTGTTCGTTAAACTCCAAGTAGAAAATTTGCTTAGAGAGCAAAATTAACGTCGATGTCAGCGTGTTTCAGCAGCACAACAACAAGGCCTGAGCATAATTGGAAAAACAAAGTGGAAAGCAGTTAAGTAGATTAGAGTTTGACCACATTTTGTCTGCCTGGGCACCGGCCTCAGCCACCAGAAGACTGGTGGAGGGGGGCCACACAATTAGCTCAAAAGATTAAAAGAGCAGCGAAGACACACTTCTTGTGGGCATCTTTAGCCATATGGTGGCTACTCTCTTCATCCTTGGCCAACACACTGTTGACCTTTGTAAGATTTACCAGGTAATTAGTCCTCTGAGGTCAGCGATCTGCAGGATTTCTGCGTGGGTTCACCCAATTACACACTGATCACTGATGTGGATTCTGACTCATTTATGTGTCCGTCTACCTGCTTTTTGGCAAATTATTTGTGCCTTGGACAGCTAAGATATGGGGGAAAATGCTCTTACACGAGCCAGAAGTGGAGCTTTTTGGTTTTTCTTTAGTCTTCCTTGATCTTTCTTGGTATTGGGTGGTGGGGGTTGCGTCAGGATGCTTTGATATCGGCTTCACGATGAGGACAGGTTTGTCAAAAATATTCGTATAAAATCTTTATCAGCACACAAGGTGTTTCCTTTGCTGTCCTAAATGATGCCTTTTTCTAAACTCTTTGTTTGAAAATGCCATAATATACCAGAATGGTGCGTCCTCTTGAATGTATTCACATAAAAGCAGTTGACGGAAACACTCACTGATTCCCATTTATTTAGCAGAAATTGACTTAAAACTTGTACAACACGAACAGTAATGCTTAAAAAGTTGTGAACCCTTTAAAATTGTCAGTATTTCTGCATAAATATGACCTCAAACATCATTATAATGTCAGTCAAGCCCTAAAAGTAGATAAAGAGAACCAAAATATTACACTTGGACTCTTTTTCAGCCGATTCTTCTTCAATAGAAAAGCTTTAGCTCTGGGACGTTGGTGCGTTTCCTCACTTGAACTCCTTCCTTTACGTCCCTCTTCAACAGTTCTGTTGGATTAGGGTCATAACTTTGCCTGGACTATTCTTCTATGCTCGCTCTTCGTAGCGCCCTCTCATGAGATTCAGTTCACAGACAGATTCATATAAGACGGTATCATTCAGAATTTATCGTTCCTTTATTGATGAGGAGCTGTTCTGGCCTAAATGTAGCAAGACAGGCTCAAACCATGATGCTGCCACCACCGTGCTTTCATCAGTCCACCAAGCATCCTTCACAGCAGCCTTCAGTCTTGCGAATGTGACCTTTGCTTGTTAAATAAAGATCTCATCAACAAGCTATTAGCCAATGTCACCCACGGTTTCTTTGTGAACTCACAGACTATCACACATCTTAGAATGATCCTAGCTGGTCGAGTACTAATGTAAACGGTAACAATGGCCTCCAATTAGCTGTCTGAATATAGAAAAGTAAAGTCCAAACTCTTCAGAGGAGTTTTTTTTAAAAATTTTATTCAGCCTGATGAGCATCAACAGCAACCTGTTTGGTTCATGGCATGGCATGCTTCTTCAAACATGTTTTTAAAATGATCGAAATGGGATCATATTCCTGAAAAACATAAATGACTAAGTATAATATTTCAGTCTAATTAGTTTAACTGGGTTTTTAATTTCAGGGCTTCTGTAAAAATCTGAGGATGTTTTGGATCATATTCATGTTGAAATTTAGAAAATTCACAAACTGAATGTGCACATACATGAAGGTGTACTAGGATTTTATTTTATTTTTTTACACTATTGTGGAATCAGTTTTCATACCTGCGTCCTGGTGAAATAGTATTTAAATTATTTGTAATATGAAATCCACATTTTTTTATTTTGATTTTGATTTTTTTTTTACACATTTTGATCATTTATTTAACTTTTATGTGAGATAAAAATGCCCCCAGTATAGTATTCAGCATAATAAACATATAACAGCGACAGCAGATCCATCAGACCGTCTGTAACTGAAACCTCGTGAAATTTCTCCTCGTCAAGAGTTAAAAAGCCTCAAGAACAGCATTTAGACCAGCTGATGTTTTAGACCAAAATCAACTAACCGGCTTATATGTGACTGGCCTCAACTTCATATATTATGCAGCTTCAATTTACTTATAATGTGCTGCTGGTTCCTTTAAATATCTTATGAGCAAGAAGCTGATAAGTATTGAAATCAGTGTGTGCTATGCATGAAGGTTGGAGGTGGCAAAGCTATTATTAACCTCAGTGATAATTATTAGATGTGATTCGTTTTGGAAGGATGATGGGTCTAAATATATCTGACATATTTGTGCTTGGTAAACGCTTCTCTGCAGACTTTTCTCTTGCAGATCTTAGACACGCTGGCTCAGAAAATATTACTGCTTTCATCACATATAGAAAAAAGCTGCACACAAACTTTACCATTTCCAATACTAGTCACCTAAAGGGCACGTGCAGGGTTTTCTAATTCCATAATTACATTTTTCTTGTTGTTTTATTGACTGATTTCACTAGACATGACAGTGGTTTAGAGTTCTAAGATGTTGACTATTTGGTTGCAGCTTCCAGTTTTTGTGTCCAGCTGTGAATCTTTTTGTCTTCCCACGTATTTCATCGCCTCCTCCAGCATCTGTAAAAGACTGAGGTGTGATCTGAGACAACGTGTTCAAACCAAACAAAGAGATCAGCTCACTTGTTGTAATCAGTGTTTTCCAAAGAACAGTGATTTCTACAATTGAATGATTCCGTTTTATTTTATTTCGTTCAGACTAAACTACTGCAACTCTCTTTATGTTGGTCTCATCCATCTCTTGGCTGCAACTAGTCCAAGATGCTTAAGCTCAACTTTTAATTGGTAGCTGTACACAAGACAGCATTACACTTACTTTAGCCTGACTCTACTTGTGGCCTGTTTTAGAGCTGATTATACGGTTTTACTACTTGTTCCTGTGTTTAAACGGGACGACACCAACATATACCACTCCTACAGAGGGATCTTTATTATAACTTAATTTTAGGCCTCATGGTGCTTTTGTTTTTCTCTTCCTGCTGCTGTCACATGTCATATTCCCAAATGAGGCATCAATAAAGTTTATTTTATTTCATCTTCACTTTTTTTTAAGTTTCAGTAATATTTGAAACTCTTCACCGCTTCCCCACTTTTAAATCCTGGCTATAGACATGTTACTTTAACTTTAATTGGCATTTTATACCTGTTTGTCTCATTTACATGCTCTGACCAACTAGTTTCCTGCATTTGCTCATCCTACATTGCCATTCTTCAGGTGTTGGACAGCACTTTGGTCAACATTTGTTGTTGCAAAATGCGCTCTGTGAATAAATATAATTAGATTTGACCCCAGTGGAACCTTTAAACTCTCACAATTGCCAAAAACAAAGTTGCATGTGAGTCTGAATAGCCATAAAAATACACAAGAAATAACAGCTAATGTGACCCATTGACGATTTTAGGATGCAGTTAATGCATACATACAAATGCAACGCCCTGTCTTTTATTACAAAATGGTAAATAATTTTCCTGGATGTTGACAAAAACTGTTTGTTTGTTGGTCCACAGCTTAACTTTTCACCAAATCAGAATGGTATGGTGCTTTTGCAATTAACAAGCAGATAACAAACAAATGGAACTGAAATATTGTCCTTTTTTTTCCAGAGAGAAGAATAAAACTGATTAACCAGTTGCTCTGTCAAAGAAACAAACGGTTAAAACCAGCCGCTGCAGGTCCGTCTGGTAAACAAGCGACGCCTGCTGCAGGTGTTGAGCTGCAGATCAGATCCTGTCGCTGTATTTAGAAGACGAGTCTGTCGCGGAGATGATCGGCTGCTGGCCGGGCCAATCGCAGCATTATAGCAGTTTACATAATAACAATAAGCTGCGGTACACAGTGACACCGTCAAGTTTTAGGTGAAGACTTGCTTACATGAGCAGGTTATAGATTATGCCAAGACAGGTAGATTAGCATGGGAGCAATCTAATATTAGGATTCAAAGAATGATTAGAGGAGCTGCGTTATGTAATGATAATGATGAGTCTCTTCTTCAGCGGAGAAAACAAGTCCAATGAGGCAGCACAAACCTCCATCAACACATCCACACCCGCCTGTAAACTGGAGCCTCCTTCTGCTTGTTTACCGTCTGGCGTTAAAAGTTTGATTCTTCGGATTTATTACATCAGTATTCATCAGATTCTGTATAAAATTCAGAAAACAAGCACATCAACAGGTGTTAGATTCATCCTCAGAGTGTGATTTATTTGTGCTGTTGTATTGTTTTGGTCATTTTTAACAAATCTAACCAATAAACAAAATGTATTTGATGGTTACAGCTTCAAAATGCTCATAGAAGGTCTCTTTTTAATTATATAAGATGGATTTTCACAGGTTTGCACACAAGAAATCCAATAATATGTGCATGTAAATTGTACATAGGCTAAACTAACAATTACTTAACCATCTATCTTATATTGATCATGAATCCAGACTACTCGAGGATGAAAAGTGTTGCCACTTGTCATTTACTTTACAGTAAAGGGACTTTAGACTCACACAAATAGAAACACAACTCATCTGAGCTTTGTGTTTCACATATTGATAATTAAAGACACTGATTCTCATTTAAGCATTAAATTTCTGATACTTGAGGCCTTGTCCACTCTAATTTTGATATTTATTATATTTTTCTAGGTAAATATTTCCCCACTCATGCTACATGTCCACACAAATCAGAGTTGTTTTTTTGTCAAATCTGCAGCTATTGGCTAAAATGCTGATTGCAATTATTGTAAAGATGTAAACTATTCGCAAATATTCTTTATTTCCTACTCAAGTTAGGCAGCAAAAAGCAGCATTCCTTCAGTGGTACTTTCGATGAATGCAGTAATAATAATAATAATAAACTTTATTTATATAGCACTTTTCAAAACAGGGTTACAAAGTGCTGTACAGATTCAAAGAGAAGTGTAAGAACAACATTAAACAACATTAAAGGAAGTGAAAAGCAAAAAATACATATATAAATAAAGAAATAAAAAATGGTGAAGGTGAAGCACATAAAGCATGAAAGACAATAAAACAATATAAAAATATATAAGAAAAATAAAACCCAGTAAAAGAAGACAATTAAAAGACAATAAAGGAATAAAACAGGTAGAAGATGAAATGTACTGCCCTTCATACTGCCATCAAATGGAGTAAAAGTCCACTCATAAAACAACTCCTGTAAAAGCACATCTGTAAAAATGTGTTTTTAAAAGAGTTTTAAAGGAGGATAAAGTGTTTGCAGATCTGATCTCCTCAGGGAGACTGTTCCAGAGGGTGGGGGCTCTTACAGAAAAGGCCCGGTCACCTTTGGTCCTCAGCCTCAAATGTAAAGGGTTAAAAAAGTTCTTATGAATTCATCAGTTTAATTTGTGAACTCTAGTAAGTATAGAGCGGGCAGAGAGTTCAGGGAAATGTGTCCTGTCTCTTGTCTTGTGTCTCTTCAGGGTCTTGCATATGTGGAAAGGTCATATTTATTCTGAGCCTTCAGTTGGCTTTCTGGTTGCATTTCTGCTGTCTTTGATTGTAACACAACTAATTCAGTACAGTTGGTTGGTTGAACATAATTTCATGTCACAACTCAAACAGACTGATTCAAAAAGTTGTTCTGTTGAGCCTGAACATTATTTATATTAAACTAAAACTATCATGCGTCATAAACAGACTCTCTGATGCAGTCTGACATGTTTTGATAAACTTCTCTTTCTGTCGTCGGATGACAGTGTTGACGACAAAACATGATTTTTATTTATCGCAGAACGGTCGGCCATCTTCCAGAACCACCACCTGTTGTCACATTACAACACACACCTGATTACATCACCTCCCTAACACTCAGTAACCTCAGTGGCCTGAACACACCACACATATGAAAGAGGATAATACACACACACACACACACACACACACACACACACACACGCAGGAGTGTAACGAAGGATCACGAAGGAAACTCAAGGAGGCGTGTGGAGATTCAGGGGGTTTAAATCTGATCTGAGCAGTGCTGACGACGGCAGTGTGGCTGCGTCCTCACATCAGGCTGCATCAGTGTGTGTGTGTGTGTGTGCGTGTGTTATATAACAGTGTGATAAATCTGCCTTTGGGATCTGACTGTGGCTGCTGAGCCTCTTACCTGTGAGTCAGGTGGAAAGCTCTGGCAGCAGCTCTTCATCTTCCACATCACTCGTCTCGGCAGGTGTTGAGTTAAACACGCGTTAGTCCGTCAACGCACAGAGTTACTGGTGAGAGGAGTTCAGATTTCTGGCTTCATCCATAAACCAAACATATATTTCTGATTTGTGACAGTTACTCAGTTCATGATTGGACGAATTAAGTTTTGCTATTAGATAAAGAATTACTGGAATTTGTAGAATTCATCCTGAGCAGACGATAGATGTGTTTTATTACAATCCATCCTGTAGCTGTTGACACATTTTGTTAAAAACCACAGAAGTCAACCTGTTGGTAACCCAGAAAGTAAAATTCTCACACTGTAAAAAAGTGTATTTATTAATTTATATTTTATTCTGTGATGGCGGCAGTTTACTTTGGTGGATTCTGTCAACTTTAAATCACACTTTGTCAATTTTAGCTGGTATTCTGAGTTCAGCAAAATGAGAAAAATTTTTTTTTTTAAATGTCAGCTCCTTTGTGTCATGAGGTCAACATTTCTTTAGATTTTTCTGCATCTATTAGGTTATTACTAGGATTACAGAATATCAAATGTCAAAATCAGGTTTTGTATTTCACATTTCAGTGAAGCAAATACCTCAGTTTGAAAATGGGAAACTACAAGTTCCTTCAATGAAATCGCAGTAATGCTCACTTGAGAGGAATTAAATGATTTCAGTACATCTAACTCATACCAGACAAATTAATATTACTTGATAACTCAATTTGGAACAACCTAATTCAACTGTGTGTTACCAATTGAAGCCAAATTCGGTACAACAATTCTCTTTTTTCAGTGCATGATGATCCATCCGGTAGTTACTGAGATATTTCTGACAGTTGTTCAGTTCAGTTCATCTCAGGGCACTTTGCACACATTCTAAGAAGAAATTCAGAGAAACGAATTCTCCTGACTTTATTTAATGCCTGGTTGCAAGAAACGTAATCTTATTTACTGATTTAGGTTAATGTTATAAGTTGCAAACATCATTATAATAACATTGGTAATTACATACACTTAATATTGTGTGGTTTAAACTCAATATTTGTGTTCAAGTTCTCCTAATTTAATGAAATTTGCTTGATAACTTAATTTTTCTGTACCATTATTTCAGGATGTTGGAGGATCTGTAAAAATATTTTTAAAGAAAACAGGACAATTTAAGGTGACATTTCAAAAGGCATGAAGGCCGTCGTTCAAATATGCAGTTTAACATCTAAAATAAGTTAATTGCCGGACAATTGTTTAAAGAATTTATTTCTTAAAAGCTACTTCATGAACAAAAACACAAACAAGCTAAAAAAAATTTTTAAAAATGCAAGAAAATCGAATTGAAGCAATTTTTAAAACTTGTCCTCATAATTATTATAGTATTTAAGGACGGCACTTAAAATTAATTCAGTTTAATTTAATCTTCATGAACGATCAGCTAAAAAACTTGTGTTTATCCTAAAAATTATTATTATTATTATTATTATTATTTTNGTGTGTTATATAACAGTGTGATAAATCTGCCTTTGGGATCTGACTGTGGCTGCTGAGCCTCTTACCTGTGAGTCAGGTGGAAAGCTCTGGCAGCAGCTCTTCATCTTCCACATCACTCGTCTCGGCAGGTGTTGAGTTAAACACGCGTTAGTCCGTCAACGCACAGAGTTACTGGTGAGAGGAGTTCACATTTTTGGCTTCATCCACAAACCAAACATATATTTCTGATTTGTGACAGTTACTCAGTTCATGATTGGACGAATTAAGTTTTGCTATTAGATAAAGAATTACTGGAATTTGTAGAATTCATCCTGAGCAGACGATAGATGTGTTTTATTACAATCCATCCTGTAGCTGTTGACACATTTTGTTAAAAACCACAGAAGTCAACCTGTTGGTAACCCAGGAAGTAAAATTCTCAGACTATAAAAAAGTGTATTTATTCATTTATATTTTATTCTGTGATGGCGGCAGTTTACTTTGGTGGATTCTGTCAACTTTAAATTACACTTTGTCCATTTTAACTGGTGTTCTGAGTTCAGCAAAATGGGAAAAATTCAAACAAATTTCAGCTCCTTTGTGTAATGAGGTCAACATTTCTTTAGATTCCTTTAGATTTTTTTTGCATCTGTTAGGTTATTACTAGGATTACAGAATATCAAATGTCAAAATCAGGTTTTTTTCAGTGCATGATGATCCATCCGGGAGCTACTGAGATATTTCTGACAGTTGTTCAGTTCACTTCATCTCAGGGCACTTTACATGCATTCTAAAAAGAAATTCAGAGAAATTAATGCTCCTAACTTTATTTAATGCATGGTTGCAAGAAATGTAATTTTATTTACTGATTTAGGTTAATGTGGTAAGTTGCAAACATTATTATAATAACACTGGTAATTACACACACTTAGTATTGTGTGAAATTTAAACTCAAATATTTGTGTTCAAGTTTAATGAAATTTGCTTAATAACTTAATTTTTCTGTACCATTATTTCAGGATGTTGGAGGATCTGTAAAAATGTTTTTAAAGAAAACAGGACAATTTCAGGAGACATTTCAAAAGACATTAAGGCCTTTGTTCAAACATGCAGTTTAACATCTAAAATAAGTTAATTGCCTGATAATTGTTTAAAGAATTTATTTCTTCAAAGCTACTTCATGAGCAAAAACACAAACAAGCTAAAAAATAAAAAATAAATATGCAAGAAAATCGAATTGAAGCTATTTTTAAAACTTAAATTTAAGCACGGCACTTCAAATTAATTCAATTTAATTTAATCTTCATGAACTGTCAGCTAAAAAAACTTGTGTTAATCCTACAAATTATTAATATTATTATTATTTTAATATTTCATATTTTATGTTTATATTTTGTTGCACCAACCCACCAGAACAAATTCCTTGTATTGTGTAAACTATAGCTGACAATAAAACCTGTTTCTGATTCTGGTTCTGATCCTGATTGGGTAAGTGCTAATTAAAAATGCCTCATCGTTAAGTAAAAAAGTTAACTCCCTGAACTCCGTCAGACAGTCAGTCGAAATTATTAAAATGGTTTATGTGGTAATTTTGTTTTATTTGAGGCCAAATATTGTTTCTTGATTGTAGAAAGGTCACTACCTGACAGTGTTACAGGAGGAAACTCAGTAATTCCCCGTCATGTGAGCACACGGGGCTCAAACAACAGAGAAGTCTGTGGTTCAGGTCCAGGCCTCCGTGTTCACTCGGCGCTCCGTCCAGCTGCACTGGAGGCCGAGCAGTCTGTGTAAACTGTCAGCAGGAGTCCGGCTCTTTCCGTCTGTCCTGACCTAGATCTCTGACAGTAAACAGCTGCTTCCTAAAGCGACGTCGTGCTGCCATCAGCAGAACGGCCGCGAGAGATAAATGTCAGATTGGAGCTCTGCTGAGCCTCTTGACGCAGCTCAGAGTCCCGCGGTTTGTTTAGGAGATCCACACACTTAGCAGCCAACTGCTGCTGCTGGCAGCACTGCTGGCTTTTCTCTGGTTAAATCATAATTAACACTGTTTGTGTTCAGGCCAGACAACAGACAAATAAATGTTCACGCTGCCTAAAAACAGGGGCCTCATGTTGGCCTCTGATGAACAAAATACTCACTTTAGTGAAGGTGAAAGCTGCCATGTTGTCATCTGGACTTTGAAATTCTGTCCTTATAAAGCACTTCAAATGGGGATGAACATTTTATATAAAGTAAACATTGTGATCAGAGCCTCCAGTGTTATGTGTGGTTGTTCCTGCTGCAGTACTTTCTTTCCAACAAGTCCTCTGATTTAAACACACAATGTTTGAGCCTCCAGAAGTGTTTCTGATTTAAAACAGATACAGAAAAGGTTGAAGCAGTTTCATTTTTTAAGTATTTTCAACTCAAACTACAGCAAAGATGGTTGATCTCACCATGACTGCAGAAGCCCTGGTTTCAGCCCTGTTCTAAATCTACTGGTGAAAACCATCGAGCTGCTGCTGCTGCTCCCATCTCCTTCAGGAAGAAAACTCAGCAGCAGCAGCAGCTGAATGACTATTGGTTCAGAGTGAAGTGGTTACTGGTTAACTGAGGCTGACTAGTTATGGGGAAGGGCTTTTATTTTACATCTCTTGAGCCAATAACAACCATACACACCCCAATAAAAATGGATTTCCAGGTTATAGGATATTGATCATAGTTAAAAACAAAAACAATACCGACTGTCAGCCAGAAATACAAAACAAGTATCGTTGCCTTGTGTTAAAACCTGACGTTTTGTTGAGCTCTCCAACTACCCCGACCTCCTCCTCCTACTGCAGAATATTAAACTTTGTAGCGTTGCACTGCTTTTGCCTGACGAGAGGTTTCTAAAAGTCCTTTTAATGTAAATAAATGTTGTTTGGGCTGAAACAACTGATGCTTTTCTTTTGTCTTTGGGGCGACAGTTTAACCACAACCAAGCAACTCACAAGCTGTTTTCTGTTAAACATTCTGACTCATCAAGGTAACGAATGAATGACTTAAAAACTGTATTGTTGCATCATGTCAACAAACACAAGCAGCTTGCATCCGTTTACCAGCTTTTATCTGGACAACGTAGGATCAACACGATGTGTCACGATTCAGCTCCACAGTTCAGGGAAATATGTCCTCATAGTATGACTTCACTGAGTTTTTCAGCCAAGACGACGCCATCAAACAACCACAAATATACATATAAAGGCTAAAGTGACTCTCAGTAGATAAATATTGTCTTTGATATCACAGACATTTAAATCCACAGAACACTTCTGTGGTGAATCGACTTAAGAAGATTGGAGTAATCCTTTTCAATGTCAGCTATTGTCAAAGAGTAGGATTACAAGTTCCAGGTATTCTGTTATTTACCGCGTGTGACTGCAGAGCATCAGACGGTGGCTTTTATTTATTATTTACTGTGATATGAATTATATTTAAGGAGGAAAATACAACTAAAAAATAGTAAAAATTTAGAAGAGCCAGCCTTAATTCGCCGTTTCATATTACAAATTTAATGTTTGAATTTCTAAAGTTAATTTCAGTTGTGTAAAAGCAGCCAGTTGTCCTTGAAATATCAATAAGCAAATATAACTCACATGTGTTTTTTTTGTGGTTTTTGCTCGTCAGTAGTGATTTTTCTTTGAGGTTCACCTTTAATTTGAACATCTCCTCACCTGTCCGAGTTTCGTTTTTGCACGACACGAGCAAAACGGACTAATTAGACGACCGCCTGGCAGATGGCTATCAGTCAAAGGCCTAATTTACCTCGACCACTGCTGCCGCTGCCGCCGCCGCCGCCGCTGCTGCTCCGGATTAGGTCAGATGACTTTAGACGAGATTAGGGCCCCTGTGGAAACGCAGAGGAGGCAAGAAGATTACAGCAAATGAGGTAACTGAAATGACCATTGTTTCATGTGTGTGAGCTGCACCACAGCGTCACTGCTTTGTTTTAGGAGTTGTACTTTCTAAAGTTGAGAAATTTGAACAAAACTGAACTGATCCTAAAACCTAAGAAGCAGAGTTTTTGCTTTTAGGGTGTTTGGGGAATTGAAAGATTGATTTTTTTTCAGGAATAACTGTCTCTCACACTGACAAAAACTTTACAAAACTGCCATAAAAATGAACTTATGACTCCTTGTTAATGCAACGTCACTGTAAGCACGACATTTTGGGTTTTGGGTTTTTTTTTTTAAATGACAAAATAATACATTTTAGGTCAGTTTAAGCTCTGGTAACATTTTTTTATTGGTATATTTTCCACAAGATCCTACTTGAGATGAGGGAGTTTTATTTTTAGGAAGTTTAGGACACTGAGGAATTGATTTTTGTCACTTGTTGCACAGACACAAGTCTAATCCACTCATACTCAGCTCTGTAGTTATATGATGCATGTTGGGTGAACTTTACACAATTTATAACTTTCCTATAAATTCTTATTGATGCGTCGTCACTGTAAGCAGAACATTTGGGCACATTTTGACAAAATAACATATTTTTGGTCAGCTGAAGTTCTGTTAATCATTTTAATTGGAATATTTTACACAAAATTACCATTATTATGAATGTAATGACCATTGTTACATACAATACAGTGTCATTGCTTTGTTTTAACAAATTTAGAGGCATTGCACTTAAATTAATTTAAGACAGAAATTATCCTAAAATATCAGACGTGTTGGAAGCACAGCTTTTATTTCTCTGAAGCTTGAAATAATGTAAGATTGATTTTTGTTGCATGCAGCCACGAGTTAGTTGCCATTTACAGTGTCTCTGTAGTTGTATGATGTGGCATATGTGGGGTGAACTTTGTAAAACTTTCATAAAAATGGAAATTTTATAAATTCTTGAAGGAACTGCAGAAGATTTGGGTCTTTTTTTCTGGCAAAATCCTATTTTTTTCAATCAGTTTAAGCTCTGGTAGCTATTTGTTTTCCACTAAACCTTCCATGTGCACACAGGAAAGCACACAAACAAACCTTGGAGTCTTGCTATTCTTACAAAACAGCTGCATTAATTGAAAACCTTGTGTTTGCGGTGGGCAGGAGTGCACAGTAACAGTAGCTGCACTGTTTACAGTAGATTCCCTCATTAACAATGGAGCCCACTTAGCTTCAGCGGGGCTCTAATACCCCTCCTCACCCGTCCATCCCCCTCTTCACCCTCATGTGGCTCATCTACTGATTGCTGACACAGCCATTGCTCACAGTTTAAAGCAGCTCTTTGGCCTGCAGCTCGTTAAGGTTTTCATTAGGGGGTGTCGGTGCTGGTTTGGGAGGAGGCGGGTGGAGTGCACAGGGTCAGGCCTGTGGGCAGCTGGGATTACCGTCGGCCCACCATCTGCCACCCAAATGCTGCAATAATCAGAGTGAGGAAATCAATCGCCTGAGTAAATATCATAGACACGTAAGCTCATTTAACCCGGTAAACTAAAGTATCGGCCAATTTGAGAGTGTTTCACTGCCGCGCAGAAACAACAGAGTCTTAGTCTGTCGACTCTCATCCTGGTTCTGAGTCTTAACCGGTCTGTGGATCACTTTCTAACATGTAAACACATCTCAGATATGATCAATAACTTACCTCTACATCTCTGCATGTTTGTGTTCTGCCTACACTGTAAAAAAAAAAATAATAATTTTTTTGAAAGCAAAAAAAAAGAAAAAGCTTATCTAACTGTTCTTGCTGCTTTGCAAACACAAAAATAAATCAGTCTTTATATTTTTAGCAGGAGATGTTATTTTTCTATACGTTTGGATAACCAGACGTCCCCCCTTCCTTCAAACTTTTACGCTAACCCAAGAAAGATGACTCCTGCCTCCTTTTTTTTTTACTGTTTTCATGTGCATACGTGACTGTAGTATCAATGTCTTCATCTAAATCTAAGCAAGCTGCAGTCACCACATCACGTCCAGGCGTGTTTCTGTTCCCTCAGCTTCTGAAACTCTATAAAATCTGTCATTCAGCATCCAGCTGCATAAAAAAAGTAAGAAAGCTCCTGAAGTGTAGTGTCAAATCTGACGATTCTGCAGCCTAAAACTGTCTTTAGTGTTCAGATATCTGTCATTCCCTCTGAAAAAAAAAAACGCAGCTGATTCCTGGATGTATTTTTACGTAATTTTCAAGCTGTTGTCAGTCTTTGTTTTCTGTGGAAGCTTGTAGTCTTTGTGAGGCCAACCAAAATCCTCTCTTTCAGGCCCTACACATCTTTCAGGGGTTTTCCTGCATCGAGGAATCGTTGGTTGAACTCCAAAGAGGTTTTGACATTAGCAGGTGGAAAATCATCAGCCTCAAAATGTTTGCACATTGACGTTTGAGGCTGTTTGAGTGATAATATTTCAGAAATTTAAAAAAATCAAAGCCTGAAATTGGCACTGTTATTTGTCATAATGACATTGATTCAGAATCCGCAGCATTGGACAAATAGATTACCGTAACTTCTGGACTACAAGCCGCTACTTTTCCCACACGCTTTAAACACTGCAGCTTAAACAATGATGCAACAGATTTATGGATTTTTACGAATTTGCCTCAAGACATAAGTGACATTGAGAGCGACAACGAAAGAGAGACTGAGGAAGTGTGTGACAAAGTCATTCTGAGGCTGTTTGACACTGAAGGAGACGACTGGTTTTAGTGAGCAGGAGGAAGATGAAGATAGCGATCAATGACTTTTCCTGGTAGGCTGCTGTAGTTTTTATTTTCTGAACCAGCCGTGTTACAGGCAGTGTTTGGAAAAAAGCATCTACGGTATGTATTTGTGTATATTACCGGTACGTATTTAGTTAAAAGTTTTAAAAATCTTTCTTTGTAAATATCTCATGTTACAACGTGGACACCTGTAGCTTAGAGACAAGTACGGCCTGTATATCTGCAAAGTTAGGGGGTGTGGCTTATATTTAGGTGCGCTCAATAGTCCAGAATTTAAGGTAAATAATCTTTCGCCATGGGTGAGTTAAAATATGAAAACAAATTTGAAATGGTCTCATCTTTGATCACAATTAAACAAAGAAATTAATCATGCAGAAGTCAACCAGTGATTTTTTTTTCTGAACAAAACATAATGAATACATTTTAATCTAAAAAATTTGATCATGAAAATTAAAAAAAAATCTTCTTAGATGGTTTGGAGAACCATTCTGAAACTCCAGACCTTTCCTATTAATTATTCATTATCATTCACTTTATCATTTGTTGGACTGGGTCATGTAGAATTACTTCACTGTCTGTGGTCATCCCTGCTCAGTCAGTTATCAAAGTTTGAGAAAAATAACATGTTTTTCTTTCCTTTTCATGTCTAAATTGGCTTTGTGACACTTTCATGAAGGTGTTTTTGTTCTCAAAATTAACATTATTAAGTAAATGATAGTTTTGTCAGATCAAAGCTTTAACGTCTCCAACTGACCTCCGGATGCTGCAGGTCCCTGATAGATAATCCAGCTCTAAACGTGTTTAATTGAAAAACTCAGACGGTCCAACGCAAACTCCTGGTTGCGTCATACACGGTGACCAATAATCTGACCAATATGACCAATAATGGTGAGATTTGTCTTTGAAGAACACAGATGCTGCTCCATATGACTCATGCAAACAACATGCAGAGCTTAATTCAAACAGATGCCTCGCCTGGCACACTTTTCCCGCCTTCAACTGATATTGTTATCTAATCGGCTCAGTCGTGATTAAACTGATATCCACATCCTCTTTTTTACACCATATTAGATTCAAACATTCAAATCGCCAACTGTCTTAATCCTAAAGAAAACAATTAATTTCCATGCAGCAGCATGTACACCATAAAGAAGCCTCCCCTGGTATGTTATAAGATAATCCGCTAACATGCAGCAGCTAGCGTGTATTAACTGAATGGTATAGAAAACCAATATGGCGCGCTGCAGGGGGAAAAGGAAGGATCCCAGCGAGGCCCGGCTGCCCTCTGAGGTCAGCGCAGTGGTCACTTATTGTTGTGTTGTCGATGCTGCAGAGCGGCGTCAGTGGAGGATTAGCGGGCGGCGGCACATGTCAGGCAGTGAGAGTGTGGGCCTGGAGCGTGCCGGACAGAGCGAGCGTCATGAGGCTCAGAGCTGCTGACACCGACGAGGAGGCAGAGATCTGCACGGCACACAACCCGAACTTTATCCACACGTGATTCTCACCTGCACGTCGATGACAGGTTGGATGACACATGGATTCCCAATCAGTGCGCGCTCACAATTTGCTTTAGTCCACAGAAAACATCACACATGGGTCATTCCATCTCAGATCATCAATTTTTACTGCTCCACCATCTCTGATTGGCCTGAAATTTCTACAGGATACAATTTGGATATTTATAAAGATATTTGTGAAATTTAATCTTGATATGTTGAATATCAATATTGAATATCATTGAGATAAATTGGTTTAAACAGTCAACCCACTTTCTTCGAACACTGAATGGAAAAAAAAAAAAGTCTGAAATGTTCATTGTCATTCATCACACTTTGCAATATTGTACAAATCGATCAAATCATCTCTAAATAATAAGTACATTTAATAAGTATAACTAGTAAGGTAACAGTACTTTATGTTTATTTTCTTACTTTTATTTGGAAACCATTTGGGAAACCTTCAGTGGTTTATGAAATACTTCTGTATGTGTTCAGTGACACTATTTAACAACTTTACGCAGTAATCAAGTTTGTAAAGTGTCAGTTTTCATTCCAAAATGAAACACCCAAAGTACAAAAAAAATAAATAAATCAAGCAGCACCAAACTGATGGTGAGGGTATTTCATACTGTATTCAAAGGCATCAAAATATTTAAGTCAGTTTAACACCTCTACAAATAACGATTATGCAGTTAAACCTTTTTATATTCTCCCTGGATTAGGCTATCTGGTAATTGTTGTCATTGTGCATTAGTATTTTTGTTTTTGTGGTACAATTTGTCATACCTGTTACGAAAATAACCTTTGTGACCATTGAATCTTAAAAAGTATGCTACATGTTTTGTTTTGTATTATTGTGACGTGTAACTAAATAAGTTTGGTTTGGGAAAAGTCTTTCCATTTCATCAGTAAACATGTTTGACTAGTGGTTTACATCTGATGAAATGAAAACTGTGTATCCCCAAAACCAGTTAAATCAAGGTATCTTTATGTAGCATCAACTAGATTTGCCAGTTCAAAGGCTAAGACCATCATTTATATATATTCTGTGCCAGCTGCTTACGGTTTCTTCTTATTTTTTACCAGCCGTAAGGTGCAGTGTCAAGCAGATAGTTTCCTGGCACTGGATTGTTTACAATATTAACATATGTGTACTTTTGATAGAAATAAAAGCCATTGTAGGAGCAGATCAGGAAATGCTGTTGTGTATTTGGTGTCTCACGTTAATGTGTGTTGATTGTCAGTTTGTCTATACGAGGTAGGAACCTTTCTGTCTCGGTAGGGTTTCCAGCCAGAAGGGCACAAATCAGTTTTTGACCGCTGAGCAACACGCTGAAGCTTACCATATGCATAGATGTTGGTTGGAAATATGTATTATAGAAGATTTGGATAACAAATAAAGACACTACGAGCACCGTAAAGCAATAGGAGTATGACTTTAATTCATTAGACATTAGTAATATAGCGCGTCAGTTTCCTGTTTGGATTCCCTCAGTGGCTTAAAGCATTGGCTTAGCCTCTAAAGCCATGACATTCTTTTTTTTCTTTCTTTCTGCATATCCAGCTTTTTAGGAAGTTGGGTTCAGCNATTCTTTTTTTTCTTTCTTTCTGCATATCCAGCTTTTTAGGAAGTTGGGTTCAGCCATGATAAGGCACAACTGGAGTTAAGAGTCTCATTCACTGGCCCAGCAGCAGCAGCTCTGCAGCACTGGGGCTTCAACCAATTGACTTGTTTACACCAGTCAAACAGCGTTAGGGATGCTGTCCTATCAGAGTAAGTCCTACATAGTAGTTCATTTTCTACAATAATATGGTTATTGTTAATACTGGTATTTTGTAGGACCCCGTCTTTGGTTGTCCTGTGCATAATGTACATACATTAAACACGTCAGTGATTCAAGTCTACTGGGTTCTAATCTGAAAACTGATTAAAACGTGATAATTCGCTACCAGTCGGAGTTAACTGACCAGAAATAACATGTTCAAGCTTGAAGGCTCAACACAGTTGGATGGCTGAATGTTTTTCTTCCTCTGCAGGTTTGCGAGCAGCGAAGCCGCTGCCATGTAATCAGGACGGGAACTCGAGCTGTCCCTCAGCAGGTCGCTGTGGCCCCACTCATTATCTTATCTCCCATTGTAGGCCGCTGTAATTCCCCCTCTCATGATTGATGATGTCGCTGTCTGATTACACCAAGACAAAACCCCCCTAAGATCACCTTTCGTTCCCGTGGCCAACTCCACGAGCTCCGCGAGCTCTGCTGGAGGGGAAGTACGAGCTGCTGTCACATGCAGCTTTCTATTATTTCTGAGCAAGAATCAGCTCCGTGTTGTGAACCGGTTTACAGAAAAACAACTGATGTGACTCAGAAAATACATCAGTAGAAGGAGTTGCACTTGTGTGGAAAATTCTACAGTTAAATAAGATGTAAACACAACATTGTTTACAATATGGAGAATTAAAGTACATCATCGCCGAGTAACACAAACTCTTGTCCTGTTGGCTCTCAACTGGTTTAAACATTGTGATACAGGTTTCTGTAATCTTTACAAAGAAAAACTGTTCAGGGCTGTGAACATGGCTTCTCTATTGGGCAGCAGGCTTTAACCTTTTGACCTCTGGACAATTCTTCAGTTATGAAAGCTACCACCATGAAAACTATTCCCCAACAACAAAGCTGATAAAATGGAAAACCAGACACTAAATGATAACTGAAGAGAGTGATTCTACTGTCACACGCTCGTTTGGGTAAAAGTAATTAAGTTTCGGTGATACTTGCTCATGTCTGATTGATTGTAATTTGCTAGATGCACCCAACAGGACACCGTCTGATGAGGAGCGTCGTGTGGTGCAGCACCAGCAGAAATAAGAAAGCCGCGGTATAAAACATTTAGACTGGAGGCTCCTCTGCTTCAGATCATGTCCCTGGCCCGCCGTGGACAAATCAGATAGGTAACCTGTGCTCTCTTTTTAAGCGAGACAGTGAGCCTCATCTCTCCATGCGGCAGGTGGAGACAGATGCCTCATTATCCATGCCACAGGGGACAAAACAAGCCCGGGACCCGAAGGCCCCCCCGCTGGCGTTTAGTTTCCAATGCGCCGACACAAGGCGGCCTTGGACCGCCGCCGGGCCGAGCTCATCTCTGACCTCAGCGAGCGCAGGTCGCTGGCAGAGTCACATTAAAGTTTCAGAGGACCCAAAGGTCCCCGTCAGGAGTGTTAACAGCAGCATTGTCCCGGCTCCCCCTGACTCAAAGGGCCAAGTGTAACAGGGCACCCCCTCCAGTGGTCAGGACCGCCCCCCCGGGTCCACAGATACAGTGACAGCCTTCAAATCCATCTGCAGCTCCTTTCCAGCGTCTCCGCGAGGCAGAGATACAAGATTCAGGAGCGAATGTGCAGCGAATGTGCAGCGGATGTGCAGCGGATGTGCGGCGTTCTGCAGGACGTTCGTTTTGTCGGCTCAGGCGGCAGCGAGCGGCTGAGCAGGTGTAGGTGTGGGATCAGACTCAGATGATGGGATTCACCACTGAGACGGCTGATCACATTAAAGGTGCAGTCCGCCAATAACCGGCTGTTACACGCTGCCAACTAAGACTCACTAAATATATCTTTGCTGTCTTCTTACTATGAGTTTTTGGGTTTTTTTTAAAAAATTAAATCAACACTTGAAATGCGTGCAGAACGATATTTTTCTTGCAGAGAGTGTGTTTAGAGAACTTATTTACTGCAGCTGATCCGTCTGTCTGTTTGAGGTGTTTTTTAAATCTTTATGGTGGACGTGAAATACATTTTTTTACATTTTTATCCAGTCCAGAGCTGCAACTCATGATTATTGTCGATTTATCTGTTATTTTCTTGATTATTCAATTATCTCGATTGATCAGTTATCCTGGGAGCTTCAGTAAAAAGCAACTGGACTCTTTTAGGTTACCTAAATTGATTTAAAATTGATATTTATCTACCTGAAAAGGAAGTCTGGTTGTTTTTTAGTGGACATACTAGGATTGGACAACCTGGATGACTTAAAACCTACATGGACAGATTAATCCATGACTTGTTCGATCTATAAAATGTCAGAAAAGCCAACAAGACAAAACAAAGATATGACATGTTGACTGTCATAGAGGAGTAAAGAAACGTGAAAATATAAAAATTTAAAAAGCTGAATTTAGGCTTTTGTTGTCTTAAAATATTACATTATTGGAGTCATAAAATAGTTAAGTATTAATTTAATAGCTGACAACTCATCAGATGCAGCTTTATCCATATGATGCTTCATTTGATGTAAAAGTTTCACAAAATAAAATCATATTTCACAGTAATATGTCTGCCTTTATATCCTAAATTGGAGAGTAAACTTATTTTAGTCTAGTTTTCAATACTCCGCTGCTTTGTTCCAAAACATCTCCTATAAATAACAGACTCTAACATCTTTTCCTTTTATTTTGCACTGAAAATAAAGAAATGTGTCCATTTCCATGCAGCTTAAAACATGTAATCGTCACAGTTTCCTGTTTTGTGTGGCTTCTTTCATCAGATATTTCATTTGATTTCACACCAGCGACATCTGTTGAAGGTGCAGCTGGGTCCGCAGTAGCTCTCACCCCCTACTGCTGAGATAAGATCATGCTTATCTGGGATTGCTGGATGCAATATTTCAGAAACAGCGTAAAACAATGAAAACACCTGCTGCAGATTGTGTGACATCACTTCAACATGTTGCAGCTTGGCAGCCGGATGTAGCAGAAAAACTGTATGTAAATATACCAGAGAATAACCGCGATTAAATCTAATCATTAGGATTTGTTTATCCTCCTCAGAGCACGTCATGTGTTTTTCTGCATCAGTGATTTTAATATTTGTTCATACAAATACTTATAAAAATCCTTTTCAGGGGGGCATGTATTGCCTTTATTTAACAGGAGGGAACATAGCAGGGGGCTGGCATGTAGTAGAGCTTCATCTGGCTGGAAATCGAACCAGCGACTCATCGCCTGACAGCATTAGCATAATGTAGTGTTCACTGTAACAACTCAGCTGATGGGTCAACCTTTCTAACCACTGATTAAACCCCTAAAAACTCATATCTGTGTGCTATGTAAAGTTGTTTTTTTTCCCCAATAAAAACACTTAATGCCTCAAAATATCTTTAGAATGCAAAGCGCTGCAGCTCAGCACACCAGCTCACCTACAAATCTCCTTAGACACTGTAAAACTACGCTACAGAATAGCATTGGAATAGCTCAGCCACGTATATCGGAGCAAGAAACTGATTTTGAAGAAGAAGCTCCATCCTGCAAGCTGACAGGTTTCATTTCTCCGGTTTGTAGCACAAATCCAGAATTGCAGTTGCAAAGTACAAATGACGCATCATGGCACTGACAGCTTATTTCACTCATTATTTGTCTCTTTGTATTTGCATATTAAAAACACTGATGGATGTGTTAATAGGGTAAAAACCTATAATAATTATTCCTTCATTTAAAAATCTTTTTAAGTAAAATTACAGGAGGATTAGAAGCAACATTTATTTTAAGAGTCAAAAGTTTTTTAAAAAATCCTGTCATTAGATCCATTATTAGTCTGTTAATAATGTTTTCTATTCTAACTGGTTAAGGTGAAAATAACAACCTTTAACTACTTCTTGTACAGTCGCTGGAGGTAGTTCAGTCCAGTGGTTTCCAACCTAGAGGTCGGGGTCCTTAATAGGGACGCAAGATTGATCTCAAACATTTTCTCTCATCTTTGTTTTTAATGTATTGAAGTATTGTAAGTATTGAATCACGTTACTTGTTTAGGTCAAGAACAATTAAAACCCACATTAGAAGTTTAAATGGCCAGATCTGATAATAACTCTCAAATATGTGAAATGTGAAACTCGGCTGATGAGCTCAAAGTGTTGGGAATCAGTCGATGATGGAGTCAGACAGTTTGTATGGGGTGTCCAGGCTGAGATCATAACTTACTTTGGGGTGACAGAGGAACTGAAATCATATTTTTGGCAAATCTCTGTCAACCAAGTGTTCTTTTGGTCATTTTCTTATGCAGTTCACGTTGTAGAATCTGAGCTTCAGTTGAATCAACCGCTAAACTGAAATCACACACACTGTAACTCCTGAAAACACGTACAGATTATTTATTTACGTATACAAAATAGATGCACTTTTATACTGTTTTTACATTTTTCAGTGACAATAATACAAAAGCTTTGAATTGCTATAAAATCAGTGCAAACGTTTGCTGGTTGGTCAGAACGACTGGACGACGGTTCCTCTGGTAAAATGACAGAAATGGTTCCATTAAAAAGTTCTTGTATCTCCAGTTCTATGAGCACATATGTAGCCCTCAGACAGGCTTCACTACACCAGAGCATCCTTCCAACCAGTTTCGTAATTTCTAACAACATGCTGTATTTTATAAGGCCGTCATGTGTTTGTAGCATCATTTGAATGTAAAAATGAACTAGTCGCTAATATCAGATAGTTATAATATTGAGTATGGACGGATGATCATCACTACAGCAGATAAGAATCTGTTGCAGCTGATTAAACTTCTTTAAAGACTTTACTGGCACCAAAGTGGCAGAGATGTTCTGATAATAATAATTATATTTACATTTCCACTATCACTATCAGTTTCTACCACAGATGTATGTGTAATAGACATAAATGCCTCTAAAAAAAAAAAGGATTTAAGTGCTAAAATTCTTGAGTTCAGCGCACCTTTTCAAAGCAAACAGACATTCATTATTGCACTTAATAGAATTCTTTCTTCTTTTTTTTTTTTCTACATATCACTAAGTTCAAGTAGGAATGCTGTTGGCTGGACCCGTTCAATATTTCTGATCATCTTTAAGAAAATTTCAATGGCAGCAAAGTGATTTAAACGTGTTTCTCTGAAGGATGTAAAATAAAATCAGCACCAACTAAAACGGAGGGTTTGCTGCCATCTAGTGGCTCGCTCCTGAATCTCCACCACAACTTCAACAGGACATAAAACCTGAATACTAATGAACTGGAGGTCTGAGTTGGTCTGATCTCATTCTGTTATTAGTGGAACAGAGAAAACATACAATATTACAAAAAAATCAAAAAGATTGTTCCTATAATCAAACAGTTTTTTGTCTCGTCTCCTCTTTTTAAAAAGTTTTTGGATAAATCGGAGACAGACACAAGATTTCAATGCTTCCGCTCGGCTGTCTTGTTGAGGCGTTGCTGCATCAAGTAAACAAGCACACCAACATTTACAAAAAACTGAATTAGACCTATAGAAACAATGCCGTAGCTCACATACAGGAAGCCGCCAATAGTTGGTCCGATTGTGCGAATCAGCGATTGAACAGACGCACAGAGTCCCAGCATGGTGCCTGTGTACGAGAACAGAGGAGGTTCAATTAAAAACTTAACTATCACCATCTGATTTAAAGTTAGCGGTTGTTGATTTTCTAAATCAAATGTTTAAAAGGTCTCAGATTGTTAACAGGAGACTTGGAGACGTCACCTTGTGTTCAAAGAAAGTGTGATTTAACAGCAATCAGTGGTTTTTCATGACCTGAGCAGGTGTTTTTGCACCTGACACTGAAACATCACACATTTTCATTTTGTAAGCTTCTAATTAGATGCAGTCACACATCAAGTGATCAGGTTTTGTCAGGCTCAGAGTTTCTGCTGTTCATGTTCCCGTGAACGCCTGCTGGGATGAACTCACCTGTGTCGGAGGAAGGTACGCTGTTGGTGAGGATGCTGTCCGTGATGACGTTAAACATGCTGAGAGAAAACATCATCGGGACGACGATGAGGCACAGCTGGAACACAGTCTGCATGTAGGCCTGCACAAAGGAGGAAATGTGTAAATAACAGCAGCTGAGCAGGGAAGGAATGTTTGCATTACTCGGCTATCACAGATTCCTCAAGAAAATATTCTTAAAGATGCTAAAAGTTCAAAAATATTTATCTACATTTAAAGATTTGAGAAGATATGATCGAGGGTGTAGCCACACATTCAATATAAACGGAAATATCCGAGCTTCTATGTTATTTCCTGTTTATTTTCAATTTATTTCCATTTGTTAAGGAAAACGTGGGCGTATAACACCTCCTCCCAACTCGTTTGCACCCATGTAGCAACAGTGAAAACAACGAGGGATCACGGAAAAGTCCATTTATAGGTATTTATAGGTAGCTCAGTTCTTTAATAACGTTCTGTTGTCACATGGGTGAAACAAACTACAAAAATGGCTGCTTCATTCATCACAGGCTACAGCAGTGCTCTTCTAGCTCACCCCAGCTTGTTTTGATATTAGTGCGATGGCCAGAGGTCTTTGAGCCTCAGAGAAGACTGCTTCTTTACTAGCTAAACTCCCACAATGCTCTCTGTTGGCCAAAGTGGAAGTTCCCACCTAATCTGGTCACGACAGCATTAAAAAGCAAGAGCGACAGAACCAGCCACTACAGCTCGTCTACAATACTTGAAATGAGTATTTTCTAGAAAAACAGTATGGGCACACACCAAATGTTAAATGATTTGGATCAGAGAGCAGAAGCATATCCAGCTGTGATGTTTCAGTGTGTTTGAAGCGTACCTGACCAAGTCCCACTAAAGAAGCGACTCCAATAGACAGAAGCAGCATCGAATTCTCGGAGTATCTCGCTGTGAGGCGTCCGATCACTCCTCCCTGAAGAACCTGAACAAACATCTGGTTTTACTCTCTTCGTCTTACAGTCTGGTGTCATCAGCAGCCAAAGCACATCGAGCGCCGACAATACAATCGGACTGTATTTCTGTTTTTACCATTTGGACGATGCCAAAGTAAGCCATCAGGTAGCCGTTCTGCTCAGGCTGCAGCTTGAAGAACTCCAACGCAATGATGGAGAACATCACCTGAAAGATGCCTTCGGAAACAGGAGCAGTGCTTCTGTTAGACTTAAATACACTGGACGCAGTCGAGTGTTCCAACAAGACTCCAAACACACATCAAAAGTGGTAAAGAAATGGCTAAATGAAGCGAGGTTTTAGACTGGTTTCCTCAAAGTTCTGACTTAAACCCATCAGGAACCTGCAGACTGATGACAACAAAAGTCTGTGTCAGAAAGACAACACATTTAGTTTAACTGCACCAAGTATGTCAAGAGATACAACCAGAAGCTCCCAAAAGCTCCTAGTTGAGGTGAAAATACGACGTTTCACCCAACATTAGCGTTGCTGTATGTATATTTGTGATCCAGCAGATTTCCAGAAGATAAGAATTCTGCCAAACAACAGCAAGAACATGTAAAATCTAGCTTTGTGGCTGTATGCGTTCACCAAACAGTGAAGCTACAGTTTACATCAATAACAGACACAAATCATGTATGAAGTGACGACTGTGTAGGAATTTAATAGGCAGGCATCCAAGATTAGTGTCACTGCATCAATATCTGACCAAATGTGAAATCTGGGTACAATTATCTTTTTGTTCCTGATTTATTCTTTTGAATAATGGCCAGAACAGCGTCTTTGCAGAGCATTTGTTGATCTTTGACCATTTGGATATTCATTCTCATCACTTTATTTTGTCCTATTATGTGAACATTTGTCATAATATCAGTTGCATTCTTGAGTTATGGCCATAAACATGTTGTGTGAGGTCTCAGTGACTTCCTTAAAATCAGGTGAGCGTTTGTGCCAAATCTGAAAAATTCCCACCAATGCCTAAAAAGATTCACGAGGATGGGATGGATGGACAAACCAGAAACATAAATGGAGGCATAAAAATATGTCATTTTAAAGATATCTGTGGTATCTGTTGCACAGGAAAAGGACACTCCTGTAGTAAATACAGTTTGCAGTGATAATGATGACATAAAAATGAAACCAAAGTCCTGAACCAAACCTCTTCTCACGTTAACTCTCACCTGACGGCAAACCTGCGACGATCTTGACGAGGAAAGTTCGCGTCACTCCTGGAAACTTCATCAGTCTGGTGATCTCTCCCATGCTGAATATCGACTTGTTTTTGCTGTCGTCGGCTGCAAAAGCAAAGAGAATAAATTTGATGTAAACCAAAGCAGCAAACTATGATTGCACGGGAAGTAAATCTTAGTTAAGACTGAAGCTACCTCACATTACGCACTGCACCGCCCCCTTTTGGAGGCCATCAGGCCACCACAAAAAGTTCTTGTCTTCATAAAATCAGCAAACCCAGTCACAGTTCCAAAAAGTAAATAAGATCAAGTTAATTTTAATGCATGTTTCTTGCTTGCTGTTGTAGTTTCTGGTTACTTTTTATAGTTTTGCTGGCTGTACGCTTCATTTCATCCGACTTAACTGTGAGCGTCCACTCCAACGTTTTCTCAGATAATCAATAAACGTAGCTGTTTTGTAAAACTGGAGGGAATGTGTGACGTTACTGAATCATTGGAGTTATTATCAGAACATTTAAAACAGAGTGGGAACACCCAGAGCAGGAGTGAGTCGAGGTCTTAAAAAGGTCACAGAACGGTTGCAAAACTCACAAACTTGTGTCTTCACATAAAGACGGAAGTGAAACAGTTGCAACAGTCTGAGGACGTAGAATCATATTTTGGATAACAGGAAATGACACAAATGTAGTTTCATAAAACAGTTGCATACAAGAATGAAGGATAATTAATTGTTTTACTATTTGTGCAAATTCAACATTAATTAATTCTAGCATTTTATTTAAGGGAATTCTTCGCTCTGCTCTCGTTTTAAAGCTTTTCAAAATAAATGCTGCTTCCTCTCTAAACAAACATTGACTAGAAGTTGACTCGTTTAACCTCGACAATAGAACAACATGTCTCACAACTACAACCAAATGTTTAATGAGTAACTTTTGCTTTCTGGGTAGAATTTCTCAAACACTACCTGCTAGACACCAGATGGAACGGATTAATGTTTCTTTAAATCTACAGATGGACGTTTTTGAGAAAACAATAAATCAAAACTCTTAGAGCAGATTTTGTGAAGATAATGAACTGAAGGAATGTTTACAGGTCCACGTTAATGACCTTCTTCACGTCTGTTCTCCCGTTAAGGTCTGAGCACTTTGACTTGCATTTTATATACAGATGATCCTCTCTCTGGATGGACAGTTAGGTTACAGCACATGCAGGCACCGTTGTTACATCAGATTAAACACGAAGGCGTTAATGTATTTCTATGACGGGAGTTTTAATGAACTCAAACCAGCTCTCAGATTAATATTTTATCCCTCTGATGATCAGTTCGGGGTCAGCCTCTCTGGATATTGTTTGGCAGTCGGACTGCTTTGAGGAGAGCAGTGGGACGTCCGACTGGCTGGACTTGACTCCAGACGACTTGATCTTTTTTGTCTTCCTGGTCACCAAGTTCTTCAGTTTCTTGCTGAGTTTCTCCTTCTTTACAGCTGATAATTCGTTCCTCACTTTCTCAGTCTCGCTCCTGTAGGCGTTCCTCTCGGCCGTTACCGCTTGGAGCTTTTCTTTGTGCTCCCTGGCTCCTATCCGGCACCGCTGGAACTGGAAGGACACCTGCGTCAGATTTTGTTTGAGCTCCTCACACAGCTTCTGCGTTTTCGTCAGCTCCTCGGTCTGAGCGAGCAGCTGCTTCTGGAAGGACTCGAGCTTCTGGAGGGGCACGTCTTGGCTGGGCTTTCTGACCACGTGAGGCTTTTGTTCGGGTGAAATCGTTCTTTTCAGCATCTGATTCTTCACAAAGCTATAGGGAATGCTGTCTCTGAGCTTCTCCCTCTGCATGTCGAGCTCTTCCTCACACCTCCGGAGCTGCCTCCTCTGCTCCTCCGCTTCTTTTTCCAGGAAGTCCCTCTCCTTTTCCAGTTTCTGGTTCTCCGCTTTGAGGAGCTGGATTTGCCTCATCCGCTCCATAAGCTGAACATCCTTCTTGCTCTTGTTTGACTGCTGGACGGTGATTCTGTCACTCAGCTCTGAGCGTTCGTGTCGACAGCGCAGCCACCTCTCATTCAAACTGTCTCTCTCTTTCACCACCTGCTCCAGTTGCTCCTTCAGGTTTTGCTGCTCAGCTCTCTGGTCCACAACCTGCTGCCTCACCAACTGCAGCTCCTTCTTCATCGACTCCAGCTCTCGCTTTAGGAACTCGTTCTGCTGGTGCTCCCTCCTCAGCTCTGTCGTCTGGATCCTGATCTTCTTCCCCAACACCAGCACTTCGTGTCTGCTTTGCACCAGCTGGCTCCTCAGGTGGTCTCTGTTTCTGCCCACGCCGCTGAGTCGTTGCTGCTCCGCCTTTAGGTGTTCACCATCAGTCACCAGGACCTCCAGTCTCTTCTTGAGGGCTTCATTCTCCTGCTCCAGGGTTTTGTTTTTGGTTTGCATGCGGCTGTACTGCAGCTCCACATCAGGAAGGATTGAAGCTATGACGTGGCGATGATAAGATGACAGGGGCCGGCTCTTAGGCTGCTGATTGTCATCGGCTGCAGATGTCAAATCTTTAAGGCAGTCCATCTTTATTTGTTGGCTTCTACACCAACACTGGGCTGAACTTACACTTGACTTCTGTCATCACCATGGTTTCCTTCTGAAAGAGCATCATACGACTGAACATAACATTCCAACAGAGTGGAAGAACTTCATTCAGTCTAAAACTGGGATTCAACCACACAGAATGCTTTCAGTTCTCGTGTGCACATAAATAAAACTGACATGTTTGATGTTTTGAGCAACATTTGCTGCTAAAACCTTAAACGTATCTCAGTATATTTCACACAGAACATGACTTCACACTTTACTGTCCATCTGTAGATTGTAGAGTTTAAAAAGTGTGAGGACACGAAACAAGCAAAAAGTTCCCCCTCATTTTTCTGAAGATGATTTTTAGACCCATCTGCCGTACCAAGAGACAAATTAACGGGGCGCCGCTATAGCTCCCTGGTTGAGCTGGCCCCTCATGTGCAGGGCTACAGTCCCAATGTGGAGGTCATGAGTTCGAATCCCGCTCATGACCCTTTCCCACATGTCCTCCCCCCATTCTTCTCCCCTACTTTCCTGTCGCTCTCTCACTAACACTATCCAATAAAGGCACAAAGGCCAAAAAACTAACAAAAAAAAAAGAAAAGACAAATTGATTAATTTCTCAGAAACACAAATGAAATATTCAAATACGATGGCCATAAATAATCATCCAGGAGAGTCCCGTGTTTCTGTCTTCAGTAGCATTTAACAATGAAATGGGAACACAGAATGGGAGACAACAGTTCTTTCTGGTCTGGTTTTGCATGTAACGTGACAGAGAAGAGCATCTTTTAACCATAAATGAAGTCAGAATAGTTCGGTATTCACCAAGACAGCGACAACAGCTGCACTTACTGGTCACCAGTTAAACTCTAACTGCATGTTTTTATCTGCTACAGCTGTAAATTACATCCTGTGCTCTCCTTTGAGAAAAAAAATCAAAGAAAGAAATTTATATTTGATGATTTTTTTGTTTTTAAGAATGAGCCATTGGTCGTCTTGTAGAAAAAAAATCAAAGAAAGAAATTTATATTTGATGATTTTTTTGTTTTTAAGAATGAGCCATTGGTCGTCTTGTCCTATAATTTAGCTCCATTCGGGGGAAACGTGCAACACTAACACCAGTTTGCAGGCTAGTTGCTATTTAGCTGCTCAGCTGCAGCACATTAAAGATAACTTTCCTTCATTTTAATGATAAAAAGCGTGTCTTACCTTTAGTGCTGCTCGTGGCAGATTCAACTTTCGTACTTTTAGGGATGAACTTTAAAACCAGCAGCAAACTGAAGGCGCTTCCTGCAGCACCGAAACACGCAGTGAACGTCTCCCTGGGAAACACGAAGCAAAGGCAGTGTTAGCAGAACATTTTAGAGAACTCACACATCTGTCAGCATCATTTTTATCGTACTTCTGTGTTTAGTTACAGTCAGAAGTATGTTTTGTCTACACAGGGGAAGCAGAAACACTGACTTATCATTTAATGCAGGGAATGTGGTTTTAAATTGGATTTTTACTTTAATTCTGACCATGAAATGTTTTTGAAAGTCTTGAAAAGTCTTAAAAGTTGAGATGAACATCATCCTCATGAAGACTTTCAGCAAAGTAAACTTTCTTTTGTGTGATTTCGTTTTAAACTTGGCTATTTTTCTTCTCAAACAACAGTGGGACGCTGCTCTGTGCGTAAAATTCAAATGCAATTTTGCATAAGGTTGTTATATGGAAGTATACGCTGTGAGGGAAAAAGTACATGTAAACATTTATTTCCAAAAGTGCGCTGATACTTTATTAGGAAGTAGTTTTGGCAAACATGTGAGCAAACAGCTGCTTACTTACAAAACCAGCAGACTTGCAGCAACATTATCAATAAGTTGGAGATAAATATGTATTTTATATTTTTCTTTTAGCTGTTTTGGCCCAATAGGAACATGTCTCTCTTTCTCTAGCAGCTTAATATTCTACTTTCTTTCCAAACTAGTTGCTAACTGTGTCTGTGTGCCGTTTGCTGCTGGGAACTTAATGTTCTGTGGGTTTCTAGGGGATTTGGATCATCGACGTTTAATCAGTTTTATTGCAACATGACCTTTAATCTGCTGACATTTAAGTTACAGTAACGTACAAAGTGTGGTACAGCTGTATTTATTTAGTTCATTCAGAGACATTTACGTGTTAGCTTCCTATTGATTGCAGCAGTCAGGTTTGTCACGCATTAATGCCATACATTTTCTATATGGGCCTTTCGGTTTGGCGGACATGCAAAATGAACACCGTCACTGCATGTGTAGAACTTCTGTGTGTGTTGGACTCAATTCAAAACCCTACAGATATTTATTTTATTACTTTTTATTTTTTTAAAAAGCATAACAATGCATAGTATTGACAGACGTTTTTAAGAAATACACAACCACAGTCTGCACAGTCGACCAGTGTTTGATTAAAATTAGTGAAAAAAGGTGGAGTTTTTCTTGTTTTCGCTGCACCAAAAACATACCAAACCACATACTTGAAACTGAGGTACGTACCCGCATTTAGATTATGTACTGTTACAACCCAAACAGCAAAGATGGAAAGAAAAAACTGACAAAGAAATACTAACTGTGCCTCTGCAAGTCCAGAAAAGGCTCAAAACTTCGAACTCTTTTAACCTGCACCAGGAACATCTGGTATTAAACTATGACTCTCTATGATACAAAGCATTGTTGTGCTTGATATCTGTATTAAAGTTAGTCACAATTTTGCATCAGACTCGCCAGCATCAGTACTCATTCTTGTAGGGCTCTCTTAATTTTGATTGGGTGGAAATTTATTGTATTTTTTTACCTTACCCTGCCCTGATTGGTCTAAGTGGTTTAAGAGGATGGATGGAGCCTGATAATGGGGACGCAGAAAACTTCCCCGACCTATCCTTTATCCGTAGAGCTCCAAGGTGCTCTGTTTGGCTTCACACAATCCCACACATGGTGAAACTCACCCGTAGTGTTTGACTAGCTGCCCACCCAGCGTGGAGCCGGCTATCATCCCGACGCCAAAACACAGACCCATTTTGGCTAAAGCATCGGCCCGTTTGTCAGGTTCTGAAAGGTCGGTAACCACCATCTGAGCGGCTGCAGACGGGAGGAAATACAAACAGGTAAAAATGCATCTGCTTCGACTGCGAAAATAGATAATAATTAGGAAAAAGTGGTTGATCCAAGTGATGAGGTCACAGCAGGGGAAGGGAGGGCAGGTCAGGTAATGTTGATTTGTAAATGCTGTGAGTCTACAACATATTTAGATGAAGGAGGCTGATTTACGTGAACTTTGTGGGCGAGCATTAATCTAGGTTTGAGGTTTGAGCTGAGCGACACTCACCAGGTAGGACATGCATGAAGACTGTGGGCAGCTTGTGGATGAACAGCATGGCAGGATGGTCCGCTATGGCCAGCAGCAGGAAGAAGACGACGGTCGCTGAGCAGGACAGAGACAAAGCTATCCGAGCTCCGAACAGATCTCCAAACCTGCCGACAAAACAAAGCCCTGCGGTCACATCCTTCCGCCAGATGACATCGGTGAAGGTCGCCACCGTCGGCAGACATTTAAGCAAAATGAAGCTTTTCTGTGTTACCTTCCGAACACAGGACCCCCGAACAGCTGAATCATACCGACTGTAGTTTGCAAATAGCCAAACCACAAGGTGTCGAAGCCCAGTTTCTTTGCCAAATACTGCAGAGAGGCAGAATGAACACATTAAAATAAACATAATCATGTACAAAACCGGTCACATTCAGGGGTTCTACCTGTTTGCAATAATTAAAGAATGATAATAAATTGCTATACTAAATGAACAATGAACAGCAGACCTATTTGTTTTAAATGTGTTGCTGCTAATTGTACATTGTCGTGTGTTTACATTTATTTTTTTAGTCACTTTATTTCTTATACATCTCTATTTTATAAACCTCTTGATTTGTATCCTTTAGTTCAGAACTGCTTCTTTGCACTGAGTGGCATTGCGTTTAATTCTGATTCTGATATTTCTCACTTGTTTTTACAGCGTAGAACAAACCTGACGTCACCGAAACAACTAAACAACATTTTGACTCATGCAAAAAAAAAGAAAAAACAAAGTCAGTTTGACATTTTACAAGTCCTTCCACTGATGACCGCTTCGCACACTCAAAGTAACACATCGACCAGCTTCAGGAGGTTTGCTAACTGGAATAGTTTTCAGTTAACAGATGTCAGAAGTTAACTGATGGAATTTCTTTTAACCTTCTGAACTCCTTGTTTAGTTTCTGGGCAGTTTAATTTTGCTCCTGCCACATTTTTCTCCTCTCTTGGCTCATTTTTCACCACAATATAAAATCCAGCACCTCTATGGAAACAGCACAACCATGACTAGAAGTAGAGAGAACGAAAATCTTCATGAAAAAAATGAACTAATGTTAAATTTCTTTTACGAACAAAGTGGAAAAAAAACTTGGACTCAACAAGTACAACAGGCGTTACTGACACTGGGTGGAAAACGACGGCTCCACATACTGTAGATATTTCACTATTTACATTTTTAATTTGTCTCCTATGTGTTCTGAGTAAACCGCGTACAGTTCATTCAAAAACCCTCTGAATATTTGTCATGGGACGGTTGGTCACAGCTAAGTCACGAATGGATTCTCATTTGCGTCAAAGAAAATGGATTTTTGGTTTGTTTTTTTTACATTATCTGGTGCAAACTGTTTTTTTTTTAACTATCTTTTAGAAATGAGACAAGCAAAACAAAGTAAGTTTAATGAAATACCAGAATTTTAAGCTCAAATTTGGTTCATTTTCCCAACAGAACAAATTACAGTTGATTAACTATGGAAAAGTTGAAAATCCGGTAATTCTTCTCTCAACTTGACGCTACGTTCCTGTCACGCCACATGGGAATCAAGATGCTAGCTGAGAAGATTCCTGCGTTTACAGCTTGCGTGTGCTCAGGAGTTGATTCAAGCGTGTTTGCCTTTAATGAATGACAGGATCAGTCATATTTGAGGAAGGCGTTGGTTTATAGAGTTAGTAGCAGAAATGAATCTCCTGCTGCACTTCTTTGTTGAATGAATGACTGAGTTTCACATGAACTTGGAGGTCAGAGTTGAAGAATTATTACTATTATTAGTATTATCAGATCGATCACGTTCCTAGAAAGCTTTAAAATGTTGATCCTTGTTGCGATTAAAGTCATTTTTAACTACTTGCTATGTTTTTCGGAAACATCCACAATCACATTTTCTAAGCTGATGATTTGATTTTATGCAAATTGCAACAAATGATCAATTAGTTATCAATTATTCAATTATTTGCTAAAACTATCTGATAAGTCTGGTTGGGTAATTTGTTCGGATAAAGGCAAAATTCTGTGATTCTTAAATTCAAACTTTTTCTGGTTTCTCTCCACCTGCATGAAAGTAAACTGGACAAAACAAGACATTTATCATCGTTGGCTTTGGGAAACACACATTTTTTTCCCCACCATTTTCTTACTTTTTATATAAAAACTAATCGAGAAACCGTGAAAATATTTGGCAGAGTATTTGGCAATAGCAATCAGATGAAGCCCTACTGTTGTGTAGGTTTTTAAAATACGCAGCGACACAAAACTTACACATTCAAGTACCTCAAAATTTTACTCAAGTAAATGTACTCAACTACATTCCACCACTTCCTTTGATTACATTTTTAATGCAGGATTTAACCTTTAAACTGAAGATTCTTTTTTATTTTGTTACTCTGCAGCATTTAAGGACATGATGACTTGTTGTACTGCTGCTCACAGTGAAGGATGTAAATGAATGCACCACTCACAGCATAATAAGAGCTACAGACCAGCTGTGATCACAGAAAACACCAGTGATTACACATTTCTCATGAGCTTTACAGCGCAGTTTTGTATTGTGTGTTCTTTTCTGTGTATTTGTGTATTGTACTCTGTACTCTCTGCTTTTGTTTTTAGGTTCTCACCTGTTAAGGGTCTACAGACACACATTATCTTGAAGCTACAATCAGCTGAAGTGAATCAAACGATGACTTTTATCTGAGCTGCAGCTTTTAGATAAATAAATGCATTTCCACCATGAGGCCTTCACGCCACTCACGGAAATTTCGCTTCCATGCTCTGGAACAAGAAATACTCACCGGGGTTACAGTAAACTGCAAAAACATCCATGTGACGTCGAAAGCGGCGATGAAATACGTGACATAAATGACTTTGGTCCTCTGTCGGAGATCTAATTCGACGTTAGCCGAAGCTGCGGACGTTTTCTCGCTGGTTTCACCTCCTCGACTCATTTTCTGAATCTTGTTTAAAACACCTCGACAGTGAATGTGGTGTGTCCCCGAAAAAACAGAAAGCACACAAGCGTGCGGAGGTCCAGGAGTGACCGAAATGAGATGTCGTCCAGCCGGTAAAACGTCCTTCGACCCGGTGAACTCTCACCTGAGCTGTTAGCTAACAGCCGCTTGTACTTTGAAACAGGCTAATAGGGAGGCGTTACCGACGGAGACGGAGGCGAGTTCCGAAAAATATCATCCAGAATAGAATATCCTGACGTTTCTGATTATACATTGTCCACCGGAACAGCTGATTTTACCTCCTGCCGGAGAAAAACTTGACAACGAGCCGAGAGACCGTGAACGCCTCTCAGGTTAAAATCCACCGAGAATGTGGAAGTTTGGTACGGTGGTGCGTTCAAGGGCTCTGATTAAAATCGTACTTTTTCGTTTTCTTACAAGTTTCTGCCTATTACTCCTCTTAAATTATTATGGTCATGGGTGAAAGCGTTTTATTGAGCTTAGCTGATTTTATTTAGTCAGGTAAATTTAAATTTTAAGTAATTTTGTAAGATCTAGACATTCAAGTACATTTACATAATTATTTCTCTTGTAGTAGGATCTCTCTCTCTCTGTCTCTCTCTCCATATTTTATTTAGTCTGGTATATCTGTATTTGATATAATATGATAAGGTTTTAGTCTTAATATTTACATTAGTCAGGTTATTAGTGTTTTATATTAGTGTTTTGAATGTAGGTATTTAATTGTTTTAGGTGTTTTGACCCATTTTTTGCACTTTAAAAAAAACTGTTTACTCTAATAGTTAAATTACTCGGATAAAGTTACAAAATAAAGGCTACTGTAGGGTCTTAACATTAATATTACATAAAAAGAATATGAAATTTGTCAGGCATCTTGTTTCTCTGTTAGAAAGCACCTCATACGTTCAACATGTGTTATTTTACATGTTCTCCATCCTGTAAATAACAGCAGTTTAACTTGCTTTAATTAATTTACTGGTATTTAACATTACAGACTTATTGTGTTTTGCATTTTTGTGTCTGCAGCCTTTTTGTTTTAACTAAATCCAAGTTATAGTTTCGTTGCCTCCTGGGTGTCCTGCTCTAATGATGTCTGTCAAAGCACTTTGTCAACCCTTGCTTTTAAAAGCACTCTATAAATAATGGTATTATTATAATAAAACAAAGCAAATGATTTTGTTACGGCTCAATGTCACAGTGCAGTGCACTTGAGCACATATTTAATGTCTGTGGCGCTGGGTAAATAACTGCATTCAGATTAGATTAGATTAAATTCAGCTTCGTCACTGCTCACAGTACAAGACAAGGAACTGCATCAAGTTCAATGCATGCAAGTGTGTAGTTTATTAGTATAATAGTCAGTTAAGGTGTTTAAACGTCTGAAAACAAGAGCTGATGATTCCTAATATTGTATTATTGATTGTCTAAGAGGTGTCTTCTCCTTCAAACTGACTGAAAAACTCCTCATCTGTCAGTTAGAACTGAAGAAGCCTCCTGGATGAAACATCTTCTAGAACCTAAGAGAGAAGTGCAGCTGCTTTTTACTAAAGCTCCTTTTCATCATGATTACCTACAAAAAATGCATCTTGTCATATGCTAGTGCTGAAGTATTTTAATGCCCTCTTGTGGCAGAATCTAGGATGAAACAGAAATGTGCTGCTGGATATTAAGACTTGGAAGTACATGTTCTTTAGGGAAAGTTGTATAATGTGTGTTTATATCTTTAACTATGAAAAGTTATTGTATCATCAAGAAATCTATATTTAAACAAATGAAACTTGTACATAAATATTATCTTGTTCCTGTTCACAAAAGACTTTAGTTTAGTTTGAAAGAACAGTTTGGGTTTTGGGGATTCGTTCCTGACAGAAATTGTTTGTATTTGCTGTGTGAACGTGGAGGAGGAGGGTTAGAACGAAGAGGAGAAAAACAGGTGAAACTGGAGACAACTTGAGCTAATTACGTCCCTCCAGTGTTCATTTCCACAGCTGATGTAACCCAGTCTCACAGTACCAACTGTCTCTCAGTTTTCCTTCATGTTTTCTTGATTCAATTGTAAATCTTTCTACAAAAATGTGTTCAGATTATGCATTGAATTTGAATTTACAATTGAATTTCCCTAAAATTCAATTTCCCTTCTGGGATAAATAAAGTATTTTTCATTTCATTCTGACAGAGACAGGGTTTGAAAGAGACTTTAAGGCAGATGTATTGTCATATTGATATTTAATATACATTCTTTTTAAATGTAGTATTAGCTAATGACAAAAAATGACAAAATGACAAATATTTGTATCGGTTTTTAAAGAATAATGATGTTAAGAAGGAGAAAAAGAAGAAATGTATCGACATAGCACCTTTTAAAACAACAACAAAAGGTTTACAAAAGTGGTTTACAGTAAGAAAAAAAAAAGAATAGAGTAGAAATTTAAAAATCAGTAAGATTCCAGGAGAACACAGTAAAATCGTATAAATAAAAGCAGCAGTTTAAGAAAAAGCATTTAGTAAAAGTGAGTTCGATAAAGACAGGATGCCCAACATAACAATTAAAATAAAGATAAAATAAAAAAAAAACTACAGATACAAGATATAATTCACAATGCTTTGTAACAATATGAATAAATAAAAGCAAAAATAATTAATATGGTAATCATGAGACAGGTACTTGACCATTTGAAATATTAATCTTAAACTCCACAATATTTTTTAAAATACTAATCTCCCCGAGTAAATTAAATATTAAGATTTAGATGTAACAAAATTATTAATCATGCAAGTTTACCTTTAAATGTCAAGGTTAAGAGCTTGTAATATTTGATCAATTATGCAATTATACACCAGTGATTTAAAAATTAAGGTTAATACCCTATATAATGTAAGTATTTGAGTAAATTATAAAAAAAAATGTGCTCTAAAGTGGCTCAAAAACACCTGGAACACCTTCAAATGACTACAAATGCAAAAGTACTACAAATACATGTCAAATGAAACAAAAAGACACCCAACTACACAGAGCATGGGCTTTTTGTTTCCATTCTGAATAATTTGCTCCTGGGTAGAATATTGGGGGATTTCTTCTACATGTTAAAGTTGAATTCATCCATGAAGGAAGGAGGAACAGCTGTTATCAGTTTGGAGACTTTTATTTTGAAGGCTCTTATTTTGAAGCCCGTGGAAGCCCTCCTCCTCCTCCTCCTGGTCGTGTGCTCCATCAACTGTCCTCCGTGTGTTCGTGTGGAGGCTGTCGGGGCTGTCAGATGAGGACTCATCAGTTTCAGTAGCATTTCCCACATTTCGTGACATGTAGACGAGAGAAGCTCCGGAGCGAACATGCAGATCCTGACTCCTCACGTCTACTGGGCGCAGCGGCACGGAGAGATCTACCTCCGGGTGGAACTGAGCGACGCCAAGGTAGGACAGACCTCCACATCCAGCTGGCTGCCTTCAGCCTCAACTTGCACTGAGTTTTCATTTAACCGCCGCTCACATAATCCCTTAAAACACACATAAACTTAATTTTGCTGATGTTAAAGGTGTAACGTTAGCTAGCTGTCGTTTTCTCCGCGGCTAATAGCAGTTAGCTTAACTGTTAGCCCAGTCGGTTAGCTCAGTGATGCTGCGGCTAGTTACACTTGTAAGATGGATAAAATGACCTGTAACGGTTGTTTGTGGGGCCCAAAATGAAGAAAATACATCAAATATGTTATATACTCTTGCCCTGTGTTGAGAAAAGTGTGTGTTTTAGGGGTTTATAGAGCCTAAGTGACACAATTTTGTTGGTATTGTTAGCCGTTTATTGTTTGGCGTCGAGGTCATTTAACTAAACACGAACGTTTTTTTTTTTTTTAAATGCTAATAACTTTGTCGTAAAAGCGTAATATATGAAATGCAAACTGCAGCAGTGTTTCCTGAATTACTCGAGAAAAACAGCAGAAAATGACACCTTTAGTGTGATTTCCTGTATTTGTAGCTGCTCTCTCTGCAGCTGTCAAACATTAGTTTCTACACTTCAACAAACAAGAGCGCCAATTTTTTAGATTATTCTTATTCTATTAATCAGCTATTCACTATGCCTATACAAAATCAGAAAATAGAATAAAAAAACATGTCTGGTGTAATTTTCCCAAAGTGACTTATTTTAATGTCATATTGATCAGACACATCATTCACTTTACTATCATATATAACAAAGACAACAGCAAGTCTTAACATCTGGATTTCATTTTTTTTCTCATATAATCACTGTGGTTTGATCAAACACACAGATGAACATCAAATTCAGAAGAATGCGTAAAACTTCCTGTGAAAGCTGTTGTAAAAGAGTTTTTTGTGTTTAACACATCAATAAATGACTTTTGAACAACTATTAACAGATGAAAATGACAGCTTTAATCGGACTTCCTATTCGTTTTGTCTATAAATGGTCAGAAAATATTTTTTTTAAATGCCAACTACAATTTTCCACTTACTAAGATTCAAGATACGTTATTATCATTATACACGCATGTACAACAAAACTAAGGTGCACAGTCAGGACACGGACTCATAAAAAAAGAGAGAATAAATAGAACAAACACCAGAGTGACTTCTTTTGATTTCAGACACGTCACAAACATGATTTACTTCACTATCATATATGAGAATAGAAATGGCAAATCTTAACATTTGAGTTGCATTTTCTTTCTCACATAATCACTCAAACTATTTTTTGATTATAAAAATATTTGCGAGTATTTTATGCCAATTGAGTAATTAATCAATTGACTAAGATTACAGCTCTGAAGCCACTAATTCTACATCAAATACAGAGGAAAATATTTCTTTTAAAATGTTGAAAAGGAATTAGTTTTCTAAAAATGGTAGCTGCAACAACGACTTCTGAACGACTCGAGAATAACAGCTGAAAATGACGGCTTTGGTGTGACTTCCTTGTCTTGTCGCTGCTCGCTCTACAGTTGTCAACCCCGATTATACATTTCTACACAACACAACAATTAGGGCTATTTGATGATTTGTAATTACTGTCTGTTGCTATTTTATTCCTATAAGTCTTTCTTACATAACGATCACATAACAGTAATTCAAGGCAGTGGCAAATGGACGCACATAAAAAGGATTTAAAGGGATTAAAATAAGCAAAATATAAGATTAAAAAAAGCTGAACTACAGATAGGAAATTACCAGTAGAATACAAATTACAGTGTAGCTACAGTGTAGTATGAGCCAGGAAAAATCCAAGATTTACTTTAAATAAAATGCCAAATGGAAAAGGTTTAAAACCATGCTTTAAAAGAACAGAGAGACGGAGTCAGACCTGAAGTTTTTAGGAACTGAATGCTGCTTGTCCACGTTTAGTTTTCTCTGAGGCCGACCATCTATGAGCGTGGTTACTACAGGATTTACCGCAGGGTTTAGTTGGCAGTTGGACCTTTGCACCCGCAGATCCTGTGATTAGTGACCCTCTACCTCCTGATCCCTCCACCCCACTTAAACAAATGCTTAATCAGTGCTTAGAAGAAAGCAGTCAGGACGTTTTAATAGTTTGTGTCAGCTAATCAAAACCAGCATTAAGAATTTGACTTTAATCTGTGTTTCGTCTCAAGCTCATCACTAATCCTGCCGCTCACTTCCTGCCTGTCGTTCTGTTATCCGACTGTTTGCACTGCTGACATGAAATACAGGTTGTTCTCCTCCTCAGCATTTGCAGGTTCAGACTTCTTCGTCCTGCATCTGTCGGACAAATGTCTTATAAAAGATGCATGATGTTTAATGGTAGTTCTGGATCCTGTTTAGCCTCTTGGGATGCATGGTACCTGAAACAGGCCGAGAGAAGAACAGCTGTCACGTTAAACACATCAGGCTCATTCAGGACGAACCTCCTCTCAATATGATGAGAGACAGTTCATTGATACCACGATGCTGTTGTATTAGACTGGGTTATGCCTAATTAGGTGTAAGGAGAAGTCAAGGGATGTTCAAGATTTTTCTTATTCTTAAACACATCTCACCATCGCCGCCAATGAACTGATCCTGCTGGGTAGTCAGAGCCTAATATTTCTTATTTTTTGTGCCTTCGAGCTCCTTTGTTTTCCATAAACATAACAAAAAGCATGATCAGGTCTGTGTTAACTTTTTGGACAGAAATCACTGTATTGTCCATGAGATAAAAGAAGTGACTCTTCTGCTTCAGTAACTGGAACTCCATTGACCCATGAAGCCTAAACAGTGTTTGGATATTTTCTTCTGGTCATGTCAAAGAAATTGTTTTTTGTTTTTTTTTGGTGTATTTTTGGTGAATCTTTAAATGAGACATGAAGAAAAAAAGAAGAAGATTTGGTTGTTTTCTAACTGAACAGCACATCCCAGACGAGTAGTTTAAGGACCATTGGAAAGCTGAAAATCTGACAATTCTATCCGTTTTTACACCTTTAGACTTTGATAAATGGTGATTTATTTATTTTCTATTTGTATTTATTTTAAGGTACATGGCATTTGGGTTTTAGAGGATTAACAAAATTGGTTAAAAATGTAAATTGCTGCTTGTATTCTCTTTTTTATCATGTTGGTTATTAATGTTGGTGCGGGCTTGTATTCTGATTTTAAAGCTTTACATCTTCACTCAGAGCCGGCGGGGTTGAGTGCACCAGCCAGAGAAAGCTGTAACCTGTACAACACATTTGGTCATTTAATGGGGGTTTTAAAGCAAAGTTATATAATCTTAATGAGTTATTCTTTAATTTCCTCCTCATCATTTTGTCCATTTTGTGTCATTTCTGAGTTGTGACAGCTGCCTTTGTGTTTTCCAGAATCTCAATATCAGCCTGCAAGAAAACAACACACTTCAGTTCAGAGGTTGGTACGAAAATTTGTGCAAGGAAAAAAAAAAAAAGTCCCAATATGAAGTCTCTTGTTGTAATAACAAACAGTAATGTTGTTTCACAGCACAGGGCCATGGAGCTAAAGGAGATAATGAATATGAGTTCAGTCTGGAGTTCCTGGAACCCGTTAGACCAGAGGTAATGATCCTTTATTATTACATTTATGGTTGCTCTTTTCTCCCTCTTTGTGATTGTATTTACATTGTTATTAAACAATTATAACAACAATAAATTAAAGACTAAAGTTCAGAAACACAAATTTTGATCATGTTTATTTTTTAGCTGTCTGATATTAACTCTTCAATGTGCTTGCAGTTATACTTCCAATTATCTCTTACTGTGTTAAAAGCTCAGTGATGTCACTTGTATGATGGAATAATTGCAGATGGATGTGTGGTCAGCACACAACGTGCATCATTACTGAGGGACAGCTGAAAATACATGTAAAACAAAAGAACAGCATTTAACTAAACTGCATTATCGACCTACCAGATTATATCTTTTTTATTAACATATTGTCCCAGTACAAGCTTAAGCTTTTTGCACATATCAGATGCTTTTCTGTTGCTGTTCAGAGGAAAAATCCACAGTTTTATCATGAATGGAATACATGACATGTAATGATGATAATGCGTCATGGTGCTGATTGAACGAGCGCACCAGCCAGAAATCGCTGTAATCATGTCAGGATGAAGCTGATTGAAAAACGCCTCCATCGCTGAAGTGGGGATGGATTATCTGATTCATCACGGCCCGAAATGTTCAGTCACGTTACTCCATTTTAAATTATTCCTGAGACAAAGAGGTTTGCTATGTTTTAAGCTCGGCAGACTGTGATGGCTGCTGATGTTCAGAATGACCTTCAACCCTTCAAAATCATTGATATTCAGCAGCTAACAGCCTGCGGTTACAGTACGAGGCAGAGTGTCGTGTCTCTTGAGAGAAATACACGACAACTGCTCGCATCATTTCATTGCATTTTGTGTGTTTAGAAACTTTGTGTGTTTCTTTTTTTTTTTAATGACTTCAGATTAACCATAAGTCCACCCAGCGGCAGGTGGACATCAAAGTCATGAAGCAGGAGGAGCGCTGGTGGGACCGGCTGACGCTGCAGGAGAAGAAGCCTCTGTTCCTGGCTCCGGACTTCGACCGCTGGCTGGACGAGTCGGACGCTGAGATGGAGCTTCAGGCGAAGGTGAGACCTTGAGCATTTCCAGCCACTGCAAAGAGACATTAAGATGTTTTATACCATGGAAAAGGCTCGTTCAAGTCTGTTAGGAAGGCAAATGTCTACAAAAAATAGTCTTTGTTTTTGCTAACAGGCTTTGTGAGACAAGTGTAGTTTCTGTTAAGACAGTTGTTTGTGTTTCTGTGGTCGACCCTGCACAGCCAGCGCATCACTCTGGTGTTATTTTAAACAAGTGGCCTGACAGATATCATCTTTTATTGGGTGTTAAAACTGTAGAAACAGACTAAATGAAAACACTAGACTTGCTGGTAAAGTTTTCCCAAATTATCCAACAAAATATGTCTGTCAATAAAACTGACGTGTCTGAGAATTAGGAGGTCATGTTATGAGCTCCGTAGGATGTTTGCAACATTCACAGTTCAGCTCCTTAACTCGATGCAACCTTTGTTGCATGTCGTACCTCCCTCTGTCCTCCTGCATTTCATTTCTTTCTCTGCTCCTTCTATATAGATAAAGAAAAAAATGCAAAAAGAAATCTATTCTGTTCTGTACAGGTTTGATTGGTTAGTCTTGTGACAATAAGACTCAGTTGTTTTTTTTGCAGATTTTTATTTCAAGGTAATAATCAAATACAAAACCGTGACTGTTAGTATACACATATTTCATGCAGATTGTAACAGATTCATTACTTTAACACACCAAGTAAAACCAGTTATTCGGTTAGCTACTCTGGGATCATGATTCCTGTGTTGTTCTTTCAGGAGGAGGAGAAGATAAACAAGATTAGTGTGGAGTCAAGAATTCGTAAAGACCGTGAGTCGCACTCAGCTGTTCTCCTGCAAACAATGAAAACCTCAAATGTTTGTTATTGCTGCTTCATTACTTATCTTGCTGTAGACAGGACCTGGAAGTATTTCATTAGCATTACTTGATTTCAGTCCTTTCCCTCTGTTTCCTCAGCCTACCTCGGGCTGAAGAAAGGCTACTTGTTTATGTACAACCTGGTGCAGTTCCTGGGATTCTCCTGGATCTTTGTCAACATGACGGTTCGACTCTTCATTCTTGGTCAAGGTTTGTGCAAAAAAGAAAAAAAGCTCTCAATTTCTGAAATAAAGTTTGTGGTCGGGGGATTTTCCACAGCTTTCCTGTGATTAGTTTTTACTCACCAAGCAAAAGAAAAAACGATTATTACAGGCTGTGTAATCACAGACGTCACGTCAAGTCGAGGGTTGTTTAGAGGAACAGTTATACTGTTGCTCTGAATATGCAGTATCGTTAATATTTGTCTTTAGCATTTTCCTGCTGGCATTACTTTGGTATTAAATGTACCAGAAGTTCCAACAGATGGTTCAGCCAACACCTTGTAACGCTGGCTTTTGGCTGCATAGCATCATTTAGTTTCTCTTTCTGTACAAACTACGGAGATTTGATGGATGTTTTTGTATGTGATGCATGTGTAGAAAGAAAAGAAATATGTTTGCTTGAAATGCTTTAAAGGATAATTCTGATATATGCAGCTGCAGTTTTATTTTCATTGTTTTTTATAAAGTTAATTTCTCAGTTCTGGGAGCACAGCAACATCGCTGCAGCTCCAAAAGGACAGGAAACATGACAGTCAGAAATAATCTGTAAACAGTAAACCAGCAGTTTACGGATTATTTTAGCCACTTTATTTGGAAGTAAAGCATAAAGTTTGCATACCTGAAATGTCACTAATAGTTCCCCACTCCACTGTAAACAAATGTGTACACAACTGCGCTACATACAGGAGATCAAAGATGAAACAGGAAGTGTGTCTGTAAACTCTGATGTTTACTGATGTTTAAAACAGAAAATTGGGTTTGTTTACAGTCTGTAGGATCATCTGGCTGCTCATATCATTTTTCTTGATGTCTCTGTAACTGTGTTTTTTTGTGTTTTAGTCTTAAATAGAAATTATGTACACTTAAAATTATAAATGATTGTATAATACTTTCAGAAATGTGTCGTAAAGGTTTGATTTCATACCTGCTAGGCAGCATTTTCTAGTAATTTATCTGTGCTATCACAGTGTCATTGCAGAGAAATAAAACCTGCATGAGATCAGCATTCATCACATTTTATATTTAGTCAACCTGTTGTCAGTTTCATTGTTCTTGTGCTTTATTCAGCACATCACACAAACCCAGATAAAAGTGGAAACAAAGAGCCACACAGTTGAGTAAAAGCAGAACTGGCAGACCGTAGAGGTTCAGGCTAAATATAGATAAGAACAGGAATTAAAACTGAAACAATTCTGCTCCTTAATAGCTTTTTTATTTTCTGGACAAAATAATAAAGCGCTGGACAACAGCTTTTTTTTTTTTTTAGTGGATGTTTATGGAACACAAAAGCTGAAAAGAGCCAAACACAATTAGCAGCAATGTGCAGTGAAATACAACAAACAGGAGGTCCAGAAAACACACTGAGTGAGGTCCGTGTTTTTGTTTGTGAGCAGCTATTCACAGATGAGCTCATTTGAATAGAAACAGGAGCACAACTACACAGCAGGGATTTGTTTTGCAAATGATGATGGTTATGGATAGTGGCTCATGCAGTGCGCTGCCTAATCATGTCTGTTTGTTCCTCTGTGTCTCCCTCCACAGACTCGTTCTACGACACCTTCCACACCACGGCTGATATGATGTATTTCTGTCAGATGATGGCCGTGCTCGAGGTCATTAATCCCTTGTTGGGTCTGGTTAAGACTGGATTTTTTCCTGCTATGATACAGGTAATGCAAGCGATTCAGTCCTGATTTCACTGTGATTTTTCTGATTCAGTAGCAAAGATGAAAACTGCAGAAATGTTACAGAAATATATCACATAGCAATAAGTTTGTATCCAGTAAATATTTAGACACACGACTTATAATTCAGCGCTGGATTGTGCCTTCATAGCAGCACTAGCTGAACATATCGTACATTATTGAGCCATGTTGTGTATTTATTATACAGATTAGGCGTTTATTTTATTGCATTCAGCGTCTGGCATTGAGGGATGATGGTGGTGTAGACAAACATTTGCAATGGAAATTACTTTGCTCAGAATGTGTGTGGAGTTCTTGAAAAGGGTAAACAAACGGAGCTTTTACAGCTTGTTTAATGTTGCCTTCATAATAAACAATCTCAAAGTTGACCAGTCAGTTCTTGTAGAAGATTTTACACATCAATTCACAGATGTTAGGCAGCATCTCTGCATATAAGTGTCTAAAAAGGGTTGGAACTTTTACTGCTTTTCATCATTCAGTCATGGTCAATTATATTTTTTGACAAGAATTTCTAAAATAAGTCTCTTTAATGTCAGAGTGGAAACAGATTCCTATGATGTAATGTCAATTAATTAAAAACATAAAGTAAGTGAAGTGTTGACTCCCTGCAATTTAGTATTTGGTAAATGTAACTTTGGCTGCAGTTGGAGCATTGAACCTGTGTGGGAAAGTCTCAGTCAGCCTGAACATCTGGACGCTGCAGTTTTTTCTTCTTCTTTTTTGCACAACTGCTCAAGCTCAGTCAGGCTACATGGGATGTTGAGTGGACAGCCCACCCAGGGAGGTGAATACCTGCTGTAGGCGCTGTATGTGGAAGAAAAAAGATTTAAAGCCTTTTGTGAGTCCAAAGGGAACGTGTGAGTGTGAAAACTAGGACTGTAGTGAAGCAGAGTAAAAACTTTGTTGACTGGAATTATACCTATCCTTTAACCAACTGATTGGTCGCGGCAGAAAGATGAACTAACTAACTCAGCCGCAGAGCACTGAGTGACCTCTGTCTGCTGGCCTTTTTAGTCCTAATGAATTATAAATACTAGGACCCAACTGATATGGTTTTTTTGAGGCCGATGCCGATTCTGGTATTTGGCAAAAAAAAATTCTGATAACCGATTAATCGACCGATTAATTAAAAATATATAGTGAACAAAATAGCTTCTTTTTTGGTCCCTTAATGCTACAACAACAAAGATATGAATCACAGGCAGAACATTTTACTGTTTTACACGTTGTCCTTTAGTATGTGTTTAACTTTACAACAGAGAGGAATTTTCAAGAACAAAAACATGCAACAAAGCGTTAAACACAATATGCATCAGTAAAAGCAAAAGTTTTCTGAACAAATAGGTCTGTAATGTGGGGTATTTTATTTTAAAATTGCATTTTGCATTTTTCTTTCCATGCAGCATGAATACAGCTACCAGCTGTACTGATGACTTAATCTTCAGGTTTAGGCCACAGGTGTCTGCTGGATATAAGCTACATGATGAGTGAAGTTACTGCAGAACATTATTGATGCAGCCCTCTGATGTTCTGGACTCTCAAAGACTGAGCTGTCTTTAAAGTTGATGAGAATCAGTTCATAAAAATGTAAGTTGAATAAGTTGGTTAAAAAGTTGGATAAAAAGTTTACAAAGCTGTTTTCTGTAGTTCTCTGAAAACCCGTCAGTGAGGCTCTGTGCGCTGTGTTGGTTTCAGACTTTGTGGCAGAGTGAGTGATCTCACCGCTGATCGTTCGTCAGCGATCTTAACTCTTCGTCATCTCTGTGTCCGAGTTTGACTTGTTTACAACGAGCAGCAGCAAAACCGGAGTTTTTCGTGGTGTTACACGCTTTTGCCTTGGAAAATATTTGTCTTTCTACTGAAAGGCTGTTAATGCGACGATTTTTATCTTTATGGAAGTAACACTGGCGGTTGTCCAACCAATGAGAATCTGGTTGGATGAGAGTGTAACAAGACTACAGCAAATCAGGTTTAACAGGTTTTTGCAAGAACTTCGAATAACATTTCTGGTTTTAGTCACATTTTTGAGGCGGCACACTGTTCCTTGTTGTAGGTAAGTCTGTGTTTGATCCACAGTCATGGTAGGAACAGCAGGGAGGAGGCACCATGGCTCGTGAAAGGGGAGACCAGACCTGTAGTGCTATGAAATTAGAATAGTTTTACTAAGCTCTAATCTACATTTGTGTTCCCTTTTACGTCAGTCTAAGATCCTGTTTGTTCTGTTTTGTAATGTTGCAGGTGGCAGGAAGGAACGTCATTTTGTTCGTCATCTTCGGCAGCGTGGAGGAGATGCAGAACAAACCTGTGGTCTTCTTCGTGTTCTACCTGTGGAGCACCATCGAGATCTTCAGGTCGGCTCAGATCACATTCCTCTGCTCTCCTGACCTACTCGAGTTGTTGCCTGTTTTAACATCGGCTCCTCTTTCTCTACGTCAGATATCCGTTCTACATGCTGGCCTGCATTAGCACAGAGTGGAAGCTGCTGACGTGGCTGAGATACAGCCTGTGGATCCCTCTGTACCCACTGGGGGTCATAGCTGAAGGTTGGTGACTCTTTGGTTAGTGAAGAAAATCTGGATGGTGTCAGTTGTGGCTAAACGTTGCTGACATCTGTTGTTTTTTCCAGCGGTGGCTGTGATCCAGTCGCTGCCCATCTTCGATGAGACCCGTCTGTTCAGCCTCCCCCTGCCTGCCATGCTGGGTCACTCTTTAAGCTTCTCCTACACTCTACAGCTCTACCTGGTCCTCATGTTTCTGGGTGAGATATCCACTGACATATCACCACCCACATCTTACAGCCAACCAAGAGAACATTTCATCCATATCTTTAGAACTTGATCATGGTATGTGTTTGTTCACAAGGTCAACGTAGTTGTAAGTTCAGCATAAGTTGTTTGTCCGTCTGTCCAAATAAAAGTTCCCACAGGACTCGTATATTATCTGAAAGCTGATCAGGAAAAAACAAGAAAACAATTTCAAACTTTGATAATATCATTTAGTTTTTATATGATATTAAAAACACATTTTGTCATAGATTTAGTGTTCAAAGGTTCATATGTATGTGAGTTATTTGCGATAGTTTCCTCTTAAGAAATTCTCACTGCACCAGAATAATATCACTTAAAGAGGTAAGCTGATTCACAGTAGTTCTAAGGGAGATCTGCCATGCCACAACACTTAATCACCTAATCTGACATAGTTTGATGTAAATCGAGGTCCCTTGGGTGTTTTTTGTTTTTTTTTTGCTCCTGTCACATTTTTACTCACTGTGACTCATTTTTCACTGCACTGTGAAATCCTGCATCTCTATGGAAACAGAACAACCATGACTGGAAATAGAGACAACTCTAAAATGTCTTTTATTCTCTATGACACAACTCTAATGACGTAAATCGTTTAGAAAAGTCACATTGCATTATCGACAAATGGTGTGATTTTGTGGAGACAACGTGCCTTTCAAACCCACTGGCAGATTTTAGGGATCAAAGGAGTATTAATAATAATCTGTAATAATAAGCTGATGCAGGCTGGAGTTAAAAGGTATTTCTGTGTGACACCTGTAATTTCTTTGCAAAATTCTGAGAAATGTTTGGCTGCATACATATACAGTCATCTGAGCAAGTCAGATTGGGGTTTTTTTTGTTTGTTTTTATTTTTCTTTGTTGTTAATCCTGCTTGACGTGAACACTGATTCGACAAATAAAAGGAGAAGTTCACTGTGATGGATTACCAAACTCAAACACGTTCATTAAACCTGGAAAACTGCAGTTAACACATGTTCACGTCAGCAGTGTAACAAGGCTTGTGGAAGAACTGATGAATTACCCGAGGCGTCTGTAGAGCGGTGCTGTGCTGACAGGACTTTTCGTTTGCTGGTCTGCAGAGACAATTCAGTTCAGCCAGCCAGTGAGAGAAACATGGCAACAAGTTAATGAGCTAGATACTGACAGAGGTTCTGTCTCCACAGGACTCTTCATCAACTTCCGACACCTGTACAAGCAGAGGAGGAGACGGTTCCGCTCGAGGAAAAGGAAGGTCCACTAACCGATCAGCACGCTTACTTTGCACACACCCTGTTTCCTTTTCCTCTTATTTCTTTGTCTCATCTTCCTAAACACCCACTCAGCTGATGATGATGATGATGATGATGGAGTACTGGTCACATTTTTCCTCCACTGGGTGAACTGTTTTCTCTACTGTACCAGCTCCAAACGTGTCCTGGTACGCTGTACAGGCTGATGCAGTACTTTACTGACGTGAGTTTAAGTTGTTACCAAGTGTATTCTCTCCAAAATGTCCATGTTTATTACGATTTCTGCACTAGAGGTGTCATTCTCCGATCATCATTTACGGTTGTACACACAGTTTTGTTTGTTGATTTGTCTGGTTTGGGATGTGGGTGAAGTGTTTTTCACATTTTAACAAGGATGGAAATATAATAAGAAAACCAATACTGATGTTTTCAACAAACTGCTGCCCAATTATGAATCTTGGCTTCATGTATCATTAAAATATGGAAGCAATGATGTTTATAATTGGAAATACACAAGTTACTGTTGACATGCTTCATAGGAGAGGAGTTGATGAGCTGTCATTTACATTTTATTTATGAATTTAAAACTTTTACAGTCTGGTTCAAAACATCTCTTTACAACATGTTTACTGATGCTTCATGATCTTTTAATGCATTTATTACAACTCACAACTCTGTCGTAGTCAGACAGACACATAACTACCTTCATGTTATATTTATTGTTGTGTGTTAATGCACTTAAAAGCTGATACAGTTCTGATGCTCTCTCGTTGTGTTCAAAGACGCTTCACTGTCTCAAAAGTTTGGATTTTATGTGCTACTTTAACACATCTGAGGGATTTCCCTGACGTTGTTTGCTTGTTTTGAAAATGGTTCAGTAACTCTGCTTTCATGAGCTCACTATCAGTTGTAGGAAATACACCACGAGAGTTTGAAAACGGTTGTCGTTCCTGCTTGAACAGGAACCGTGACGTAAAAGGCAGCATTATGTTTACATGCACACTAATACTCCACTATTATTCTGAGATGGACAATATTCCAGATGTCGCTATTCGCTTTATGTAGTCTGAATTAAGGGTTGCTCCGAATTCAGGATTTTCTGATTCTGAGCATTATTTAGACTCTTTGCCTGTTTACATCAGTTCTGTTTATTGTACAAACACCAACTAACCAACATTTCACAAGACTGAGGTGGAGATTCACGGCCCAAAAGGAAAGCCCAGATTTCTGGCCAACAGAAGAAACACACTTACTTTACGTATAAAAGACTTGTGCAGGTGTTTTGTGGTTGAAGGAATAAGGAAGGAGGCTGTGTTTTTATGGTCCACTAATGGTAGAAAAGTGACAAAATTCTGTTTATGCAAAATGGCACAAGTCATTCCATTTTTCCTTCCTTTGCTGTAATAAACAACATGCTGGCGTTGTTCATGGGAGTACGCAAACAGAAATATCAGCAGAATATTTCTTTTCATCAGTCATTTAAACAGCTTAGTAGGAATATCATCTTTTTCAAAATATTGTGTGCATGTAAACATCATTTTTCAACGTACACTTGAAAAAATAATCTGTGATGGATTATCTATCTCATGTTTAGTGTTAACTCTGTGAAGAATAAGTCAGCAGTGATGTGAATTACACAAGCTGAGGTTAATAAGCTAATACACCACTTATAGGGTTTTTAAATTAACTTACATATTACATGAGATGCCTTTACATTCAAACACAGCAGTTGTGAACTGCAAGTTTTGTTTTTGTTGGTTTCAGAAGTGCATTTTAAGCACTGAGCCTCGGATGAAGCCGTCCAGTCGGTCAGTGCTTTAAATATTAACAAAACCATGCAAATTACTTTCAGGGAAACTATTTTTTTAAACAGCTTTTATTTCTAACAGAATCCACAATCCTCTATACAGGCCTGTACAGGTAGTTTTATTTCTAAACTACAACAGGAGCTTGTGCTTAGACCTCGTGATCTGAAGTGTTTTCTGTTCTCTAGAATCATAACTTTTGTTGTTTCAAAGCTGCAAAAGGCACACGGCTGAAAAAGATGAGATGTAAACTGTGAAGGAAAACCTCGTTCTCATCCTGAAATGTGACAGTAATGTGACAGTCACGGGATCAGTGAGCGAGTGTTTACACCACATGATAGAAAATATATGAAGGATGGGGGAGAATTCTAACACCAAAGTGTGAAGCTTAATGCAGCTCTGGTGGAGTGCAGGTATGAGCTTTGCTGCACCTGTAACCAGGTGCAACACAGAGTCCCTGGGTCCACCTGCGCATCACATATCAAAGCAGGACATTCAGGGGGCGTTCAGTTCCACTTTAATGTTGGTGAAGCAGAACACACATCAGCTCAGAGCTCAGTCACTCGTTCAGGGATGCAAACAGACTTCAGGTGCAGCAGTTTGAAGAAGGAGCAGGGATTGACGTGAAGTTCACAAGTATTGATCGCTGCTCGTTCATGTTTTGTTTGTGCAGAGAAGACTGAGATAGAGGGTGTTGACAAAGTGCTTGATCGATTTTAACATGTGAATTCCTTTGCTTCCAGCTTGCTAATTATCTTAACTATTACTCCCAGTCGTGTTTTTCCCCCGTGTGGATGAATTTCTGCCAGATAACGACCCCCTGCACCTCCAGTTCTGTTTGTGTAGAATTAAAAGGCCTACCTTCCTACAGTGATAGTATTAATAAATATATTACCGCATGCCTCCCCAGCCTCGCCCCGTGAATCGGACTGAGAAAAAGCAATTTATATGCTTGTTTTTTCAACGTTCCGATGCAATCAGAGGACTTTAACAGTGCTTTGATTACAACAAGACCTAAAGGAGTAGTTTGAACTTTGAGATATGATCAGAACCAGCGATCAAATAATCAGAAAATTCTGCAGTTTGTTTGTCCACCAAAGAGCTCGTTATGAAGTCTAGTTTTTATCTGTCACATGTCCTGCTCAGTACATACGTGCCCTCAGAAAAAGTGTTAAAGTTTCTGCTGCTTTTATTAGGCATTCAAATTATAGCTCAAAACAGAACAAGACAAAAGCAGCCTTTTTTGTTTTTTAGTGAGTATTTACAGGCCAAAAGTACGCTCACAGTAGACTACAACTTCACTGTACTGTTAACTTGCTGTTAAACGTTTACGTACAGTTGAAACCAGAAGTTTACGTACACTAGCCTTTTTTTTTCTCACTGTCTGACATGAAATGTGACAAAACTTTTCCTGTTTCAGGTCAGCTAGGAAACCAAGATAATTTCTATTTGCTCATTTTGGTAATCCTAACTGACCTGAAACAGGAAAAGTTTAGTCACATTTAATGTCAGACGGCATGTATGTAAACTTCTGGTTTCAACTGTATGTATGCATTTTAAAGTTATTTGCATATAAATAACTTGAAATAAATGCAGAAGTTGTTGGTGTTTTGTCTTATTTTGATGTCGGATTTAATTGCCTGACGTGGCAGAAGCATTAGTTCTTCCGTAGCTTTGACAAACTTTTGGAGGAGGCTTCGTTTTGGTCAAAGTTCTTTTATGAAACCAGACTTAAAAGATCTGTATCAACAATTTTCTGCTATTTTAAGAGTTTATGGTAAAAAAAAAACGAGTATCGGCCGATGTTTTAGCAACTTGTTTTCTTACTTTCAATTATGAATGTTTGTGTTTGTGTCAAGAAACCTACTATCATGGCTTTTTAAAAATAAATATCTTCCTTTTAAAGGATAAAGGGAAGTTTTGTTAGTAATTAGATGGATTTACTTTGAAAAACTTAGCAGCCTATCATAATAAATATTTGGTAGTTTTAATTTGAACGTTTTTCTAACTTTTGTCATTTTATTTTTACTGTTTGATCAGATTTTTTTTTTGCCTTATGTGGACCCCCGAAACTTGAAATATGAAAAACACAGCGCCTGTGAAAGTTTAGTCACATTGAAATGAAGGAAATCATTGCTTGTACTTGAGATTTAGCAGTTTATCAATCATTTCTAAAGAGTCGTTCATGAGCCGTCCACCACGATCTTATCATTTATGTTACTGACTGTAAATTAAGAGCAAAACTTAGCGAGTTGATGTCTTGTTTCTTTCCTTTCCAGTTCTTCACTGCTCACTTACCTGTTCACCATTTCAAAGCCTTTTTTTTCTCTTTAATTTATGTGTGTTTGCTGAAAATGTTGCTTTTATTTTGTGTTTTTTTGGAGGGTGTCATTTGGGAAACATCTGTAGTGGACACACAGCTGAGTGCTTAAAAATCCATTTTTAAAGTTCTTCTGCAGACGTGAAAGTCCAACGTTTGGCTTCTTTTAAGATGTTCCTGAAAAAAAAATAAACATTCCTATTTTAAAGATGGGATTTCTTTTCTCCTTTTGTGATGTTGTTTTGGTGTTTTCTGTTCAGCAGATACTTTTAAAGTGGAGATGCAGACGTCAGACATGGCAGTAGAGGGAGAGATCAGGATGAGAGTAGGTGAGCTGCAGGTAGCTGGTGTCCATCGTTACCACCAGGAGGTATGTCAGTGCAGGAGTAGAAATAAGTCCACACTCGTGATTCTGATGCAGTGGTTTGATGTCAAATCCTGTAGATGTTTACATCTTCTTCAGGATGTGCTAAACCTCGTTAGAGAGCACTCATCCATCTCAAAGAACATCTGTCTGATCCTGAGATGATTATCAGTTTATAGGAGAACACATTTCTGAATCATGTGGGATGTTTGAAGGATAGTTTCACATTTTTTCAGTTTTCTAATATAGACATGGTCACCAAGATGCACATTGAGAGATCCATAAGAGACAGGTGACAAAACATCCTGTATTTTGTGCACAAATACTGTGTATTCCAAAGAAATCTCAGATGCAGTGAACATACAGGCACCTTAAGATTAGTTTTCGTGATTAAGTTTGATGAAAACAGTAATATTTAATATATATATATATAAGTTCTCTCATGCTTCTTCCAGCTTTCTGCATTGAAATACAAAGTTTAAATACAAATGAAGTCATCATAATGAAGGTAACAACCCCAGGAACTCTCCAGCTCATCTGGATACTTTCCAACAATATTGAAAATTTAGCAGTTAACCAGATACGCTTAATTTGTTTTTTATTTGATTGTCAGCAGGTTGGAGTTTAGCGTCTGCGTCGAAGTTTAAGGTTTTTATTTAACTTTGAAGTCTCTTGATTTTAAAATTTTTGAGGCAGGGCTAGCCAAGACAGCATCCCACTGTACGGCTACAAAAGTGATAAAAAAAAATCAAGCATGACAAAAATAAAACGCATTAGAAGAGACGACAGATACATAAAATAGAATCCAGCTTAGGAATAGCAATTTCTGTCTTTTTTTAGGAATCTTTCTTGTTTTGTTTTTAATACTCCTTATTTTTATGTGCTTTACTCTGCTTTATACACACACACACAAACACACACACACACACTTATATAATTAAGTCACTGTAATGGCTGTAACAACCTCACAACGTTCTCTTGGAAACCTGGACACAGTCAGAAATTTTGACCATAATGTTTTATTTAATTTCCAAGTTTAGGCTTGATGTTAGCTACAGTTGTCATTCTAATTTTTTATTTTATTTTTTGATTTAGCCATTTTTGTTTGTTTGTTTGTTTTGACGGTGACCTGGCCAAGAAGCCAATATAAGGAACAAAAATTATATTTGAAAAAAAAAACAAACAAACACATTAAAACAACAAGGGACCACAGATACATACAGCTTTCTACACTAAAAACCTTTATTTTTGACTTGACCAAGAAAATGCGCCATTGTGAGGTTATAAAAGTGATCAAATCAAACATGACAACAGACATGGGACAAAAGTAAAACATATTTAAACAGCCAATGGACTCGAGCTACATAAATCCAGGTTAGAAACAGCAACTCCTTTTGTTTTTAGGACCATTCTTGTTTGTTTGATATTGTTTAATTCATATAACATTTGAAGTAATTTATAATATTATATATACAATATAGTATCATCAGATGCTGCTGTGATAATTGGCTGTTAAAGCCTCAGGTGTTCTCACTTCACCTGATTGAACCAGTCGCTTTACAGACTTTGATTGAAACCTCCGTCACGCTCCTTCTCATAAAAGTTGACTTTCCTCTGTTAGGGTGACACAACTGAAACTTACCATCTTTATTTGGACTTTTTAACTACCTCAGCTAATCTGCAGCTTTTCTCAGCCCGACTTCAGCCTCAGCAGAGCTCCGATCAGCCAGAACAACTGTAACGCAGGTAAAACATTTCATCTGTAATAGCTGGAATTGTGTCTTTTGCTTCGTCACCAGTTCTAGTTTTAAAACCAGAGTATTTGCTGTTTTTTGTAGTAATCTGTAACTGTAAGCTGAAAAATCAAAATCATCTGATCTGAACATGTAAACTTGTGCTTTTGGAAAAAGTGGTGGAGAAGAAGTAGTTGAATCTGGGAAATAATCCCATGAACTAAAAAATACAAATAACTGTTGGTTGCTGCTCTGCTTTACATCAACGTACCAGTTTTTTTCTGATATGGATTTATAGTCAACCAGCTCAGTGGAAAACTCTTTCAAAATTAATTGTTCTATTTTAAATTCAGTTATTAAAGTTTAGTGCAAACTCTGTTCATATTTCAAAACTGGTTGTGATTACATGCAATTAGTGAAAGTAGGTTTGTACACTAACTTAGTATTATTTAATGACAAAACATGTTTCACATTAGAAAATTACTGATGTGAAGCAAACTTTTACACATAAACCAAAAAAGCCGTTTATTTTTATTCACATGAAGTCAGTTTCCCAGACATGAATCAAACCTGGTCCTAAACAAAAACAGAAGAAATAGAAACGTGTTTTAGACTGTGTCTATGTTGAATATATTTGACATGTAGTCAGCTCCACACTGAGCACACCCAACCCAAACTCCTCCTGTGAGCCCAGAACTTGTCACCGCTGTGCCTCCAGCGGGCTGTGAATGTTGGTGTATTGATACAGCGATATGTGTGAAAGGGAAGGTGAGAGGTGTGCGGCTCCTAATCCTCTTAGCGGCATTATGCTGAGCTCCGCTCCAGCCCTGACATGCGGTGCGCCCTTGTAGCTCCCCAAAAACCGGAGTCAGCATCTCTGCGTCCGTTGCGCACAGCTGGAGGGACGCTGAGCGGCCGCGAGGGGCCGAGCAGCCGGAGCTACAGGTAGGACCCGCACCTCCTCTCGGCGCTCACCGCCGCTTTCTGCCTCTTGTTGCCTCTATGGAAGTATTTTTGAACAGTGATTGATTATAGATTAACGATTGGGCTCCATCGACCGGCATCACAATCCGCGCTGGCGTCACACTTAAACCCCAACACGCGCTGGTAGTGTTAGATTTAGTGGTTTTTGTTACCGGGGATGTTAACGCGCTGATGTTCTGCTTAATTAATGTTTAATTATCACTCGCTGCACGCGCGCATTTTATCACGCTCCCTCCGTGCACGCGCTCCCGCTTTAACGATAAATGTAGTACATCCGGAATTAATTGCTTCTGTTTTGATGTTTGACCGCTTTTTATTATTATTATTTTCATTTTATTCTCGCTTTAACGTGTTTGACGTGTTTTCAATGGACTCCTGTTTTGTGGGAAGGCAAAGCCTGAGTGATTATGTAGCCATAGTAACAGGTGGCTGTCTGCATCCTCCATCAGCTCACACACTTGAGCAGATCTGCAACAATTCAAGCAAAGAGGATGTTACACATGTTCAGGATGGTGTGCTTTTTACAGCTGTGTGTGTTTTCTGCTCTTCAGTCCTTCCACAGGTTGAAGCTGCCCGCTGTGAAAGATGAAACACACTTTGTGTCTGAGTGTGAGTCTCTTCTCCGTCAGCGGCGTCTTCGCGCCACATAGCAGCACAGCAGCCATCAAGGAATAGCAATGCACCTGACGTAGCTTCCTGCTTGGAGTCGAGACCATGAAGGTGCACTCGCCTCCGAGGAGGAGACTCAGGCGCAGCCGCGTCCTCTTCTTCGTCTCAGGTGTGCTGCTGTGTTTCGTCTACACGCTGACTCTGAAGGCCCGGCTGTCGGAGCCCCGAGCCTCCGCCCGGGCAGATGACGGAGCAGAGGGGGGCGGTGGTGATGTGGTGGAGGTCCATGTTCGAGAGGTGATGGCGTCCAATGAGACGGAGGAGGTGGTCGTCTCACCTGAGGGCACCAAACCTCCTCTGGTGATCATCGTCAACAGGACAGATATAGAACAGTGTATCTATGTAGATCCTCAGCCTCCCAAACCGACCTCACCTCCTCCTCCACCTCTGACCACTGCAGCTCCATCTCCTCCCCCACCGCAGCCCCCTCACAGGAAGGGCGAGTACCCCGAGGACATCTTCTCAGTGGAGCAGCGGCGACAAGGCTGGGTGGTCCTGCACATCCTGGGCATGACCTACATGTTTGTCGCCCTGGCCATCGTCTGCGATGAGTTCTTCGTCCCTGGGCTGGAGGTCATCACCAACAAGCTGCAGATCTCCGATGACGTGGCCGGGGCGACCTTCATGGCGGCCGGAGGCTCAGCCCCCGAGCTCTTCACCTCCCTGATCGGCGTCTTCATCTCCCACAGCAACGTGGGCATCGGCACCATCGTGGGCTCGGCCGTCTTCAACATCCTCTTTGTGATTGGCATGTGCGCCATCTTCTCCCGGGAGATGCTGCACCTCACCTGGTGGCCCCTCTTCAGAGACGTGACCTTCTACATCCTGGACCTCATCATGCTCATCGTCTTCTTCCTGGACAACATGATCCTGTGGTGGGAGAGCATGCTGCTGGTGCTAGGCTACATCAGCTACGTGAGCTTCATGAAGTTCAACAGTCAGATCGAGCATGCGGTCAAGACCCAGGTCAACAAGCACATGAGTATCGTGAAGGTTTGGACCGCAGAGGAGCCGGAGAAGGTCAGTTAATGCCTTGTTTGGACTCACATCTGGAGACAAAACATGGGTGTTCTCGTTGAATTTATCTCAGGAGAGGATGCAATGCACAGCAGTGTCAGTAGAGTTCCTGCTGTCACTGTCTGAGTTGGTTTCCTTCAGCTGATTTAACAGTTAAATGAAGATCTAAAAGGCTGCTTCTTCAGCTCTGTGATGTAGCAGGAAGCTCTTTATTTAATATTGGCAGCTTCAAATAACTGATTACAGCCACAAGTTGGCGCCTTCAACGACCTGCAACTTCGAATTTTGACTCTGTGGTTTCATGTCTTTGAAATTTGAGCCAAAACAACTAATCATTTGATTAGCTTTTCAACAGGAAATATGTAATTCTTTGGATAATTATTTGTCTGTTTTTAAAACAAATTCTGAAAACTCACCAGTTTTAGTTTTTAAAGGTTTTTAAAGGTTTAGTTTTTAAAGGTATTACTATGAAATATTTGCTGGTTTTCGTAATAATGTATGACAGGAAGGTAATTATTTTGGAGTTTTTGAAGCTTCATTGGACAAAACATCAGACCAAACAAGTAATAGTTTAGTCTACGTTGATATGTGGTCAACCACCGACATGGCAAGTCTTTGCAAAATCTAACTGTTGTTCAGTGTTGGGGTTGAACAACATGGTTTCTTCAGAGCCAGTATCAGTTACTAGTGATCAGTTAGACCGATATCAAGTGTTTGGAAGCAACAAATATATTTTTGCAGAAAAAATGAAAATATTGGTGTCAACCTTGTTGAAATGTTTTTGTTCATAACTACATTTTTTAAAAAAAACTTTTCAAGGTGTATCCCTGAGTGTTGATTGGCTGTTACTCGTGATGTTGTAACCAATCAGATAGTGTTGTGGGCGGGACATTGCTGGAGACCAAAGTAGTTTATCAGGAATTGGTTAAAAATCTGCAATAATCGGTTGACCTCTTGTCCCACTACTCAGTGATGCACTAAGAAAAAAAAAAACATGCTTAAAGCAAAACTTAAAGAACAAACCATCTTTTTGGAGAACAATAGCACAACAGGATTATCACTAATTTAATGAATGAGGTTGGATAGACTCAGTTATAGTTTATCAACAGTGACAAGAACAAAATCAGCTGCTGGTCTAAACACTTGTTAAAATGGTTGATAGTTAAAGTTGGTCCCCAACAAATGCACAGTTTATTTTTGTTTTTGCTCAACACTACAATGCTGTTTGAGGAAAAAAATGGGGCTTTTTTGGACAAAAAAGCAATTTCCAGATTGCAAAAGCTGAAATTATGGATGCACATTATGCAGCAGATCTGACTTGAGTTTAAAGTGTCAAAGGTTTTCCATATTCATGCCTTTCTTGTAGTGCGACACTGGCGATGGCAACTCATATACATCTTACTCAGTCCCCTTCACAGAAGTAATTATTCATATATTGTTCTTTCTATTCACCTTTTTTGCCATATATATAATATGGATAAGTGCGTTTTGTTTTTCGCACCCATTTGCGCTCCATCACGTTTTAAATCTACTACACAGTAAATATTGAACTGAAGCTTGAGTTTAAAAAATTATATCACAAATTAAATCACTGTTGCAAAATCATATTGAAAAAAATCTCATTCCTTAAATCACTGGTTTTGGTTTTTGCATAACAGCGAGTGTTGGCAGAAGGAAAGACAATGAAGAGAAATACATGAAGTGCTGAATTAACTGCAACAGGTGTTGATTTAAAACTATTTTATCTGAGCAAAGTGGAAAAAAAAACATCAGTAATCAGACATGACACAAGATGGATGCAGCCGCAGCAGATGTCTGTGCAGAGCAGTTGTTAGCAGACAGACTTCCATCTAGTCCATGTTTTCTGTCCTTTCATCTCCTCACAGTTGGGACTGCCGCCTGCTCAGACACACTGAAAGAGAAACGCTGATTTGGGGGTCTGAGCAGGTGACAGCCTGTATTTGTGTAAAATCCTTTGATGCCTGTGAACAGAAAGGACTCCAGGTGTCGCAGGCAGCGCGTCACAGCGGCCAAGTGACGGAAATGTCACCGTGCTTCTGACACCACTCTGAAATGCCAGAGTACGGAGGCGTCATTTCATTTCAAACACGCTCAAAACGTGAGCTTGTTGCAGAACGCCTGCAGACTAGAACTGCTGGAAGCGAGCAGCAAATGTCTAAACCTGCAATAAACATGCAGAACTGTGTTTCTATATTTCAAGTACCACAAGTGCATCTTCAATTAGTCTGAAGCATGTCTGCAATCAGCATGTGCTCCTTAAGTCCAAACAGTGAGTGTAATGAGGCGTGCTGCCACATTAATTATCCAGAATTAGTGAAATTCACTCTAGTATATATTCGTTTTTGTTCATATTAACCCATTCATTTAAATTTTCCACAATCTAATGTTTTTTTCTTTTAGCTCTTTCTATAAATGTGTTCAATGAAGAGAACCTGTTGAATATTCAAAAAAACACACAGAACGTTACAGATCATGTTGGACTCAGGCAGGGGAACGCATGATTTGAAGGAACTTCATATAAATTGAATGTGTTTATCTGAATAAACAACAAAAGCAACTAAAATAAAATATAATAAATGCTTAATTATGTATTTGCTCAGTAGCTATTTAGTGGTTTGTATGAAAATTTTGCCGCTTCATCGTTCTCTCTGGATTCTTTTATGTAAGTTGTCTATAATGTATCTCACTTATTCCTGATGTCACCTGCAGTAAAAATTCTCCATTTTGTTGTCTATATCCGGGCAGTCATGTTAACTGGACTGTTTTAGTTTAGTAAGTCATATTTACAATCTAATCGTGTCTTTATGTGTTAGAACTACAATGACAGCTGCTGAAGGAGTTTGTTTTCAGGTCTACAATTCTACAATTTCATTTGGCAGACGATTTATTCCAAAGCGACGTACATCTGAGAGTAGAGGCAAGGAGCCAGTCAGGAGAAAACAACCTGCATAAGTGCCATGAAACAAACGTGATAGGACCTTCATGTTCTTTCTTCACTTTTGATTTGCGTATAAGCGGATAGAAAACCAGCTCTCATGTAGAATGTGTATAATTCAGGCTTATGGTGCACATTTTCAGGCACCTGAGAGGTTTTCGTAGTGTTGCACTCAGTCACATGAAAAGTGCCACAGCTTGATGGTCATTTGTAGATTTTAGAGGCAGCCCCCTGGATGTGATGTTAGAACGGCGTGAGGAGAAGCGGTTTCTGAAGCTGCGCTGACCCGTTAAGGTTCCAAATATGTGCCAGTGTGACCAAGCCTACACTGACTCCTGGGCCATTGGATCTGTTGGGTCCTGTGGGTTGCAGACCTGGGCCTCTGTGAATCAGGCTTGTTCTGATGCAACTCGTGGCTGCTTGATTTGGATCCTGGGAGTTTGGAGGCTGGTTCACTACCTAAGACTCCTTGTCATGTCCTTCGAGTCGTTCCTGAGCTGGTGTTGCAGTGTGGCAGGACACATTTTCTTACGAGGGGAGGCAGCGGCCGTCATTATTATAAAGACGGTCTGCAGGAGTGTTTTTTGGGTGATAAATGTTCGACTAACATCCACATGAATGTCAGTACACAAAGTATCCCAGCAGAACGTTGCGTTGTACAACATGAGCAATGTTATTCACGTCACTGATAGTGTTACGGCTCATCTGTATGAAGGCAAAGAACTGTTGGAGACCAGCATCTTCTTACAGATAAACTTTTGAAGGGTCCAGGAGCAAAATTGAGCAAGTTAGCTAAGTGTCATTTGGTCAAACACAGCTTAATTTGGCTCTATGCACCTTGTAAGATCAGTACCAGCAGAACTAGCGAAGCTGGATGTGGTGCAGGGCAGCAGGATGAAGCACTGAAGGATCCACTTCAAGGCTTAAGGTTTGGTGCTTTTTTGCTGATAGTGAGAAACTCCTGCAGCCTACAGTGTTAACTAGATTACTGGATTACTGCAAAAGCTTTAGTTCAGACTGACCAGGAACACTGGACATGACCCACCACTACACTTGTCCTTTGACAGTCAGCAGATTTAATCATAGCTTAGACCGAGTTTCAGTTCGTCAGGATTAAATCAAACATGTTTAATTACTGAAAATGGGAATGTGAACATCTGTAATCCACAAAGTCTGTCACTCAGTGAGCATGTCTGCATGTAGCAAAGTGAATTGCTGCTGATTAAACCGTTATTTTACAGGAGAGTGAAGCTCCTCCACCTCCTCCACCTCCTCCTCCTCCTGCTCCTGCTGCTGCTGCTCCTCCAGCTGATCCTCCAAAACCTGAAGAGAAATCCAAACCAGAACCGGCACCACCTCCCAGCAGCCCTCAGTCCAGCAAACTGCTGCCGGATCCACAAGAGGACAAAGCAAGACTGAGGGTACGAAAAGCTGAATTTATCGTTGTTGTTCTCATTTTATTCATCCATTGAAACGATGAATGGTTGTGAATTAAGTTCCAACTTAAAGGCAGAAATTAGTCTTCCACCTTTTGGAATAAAGAAATGTATCATTTTGTCATGGAAATGTCTTGAAAGGGCTGCAGTTATTTTATTTTTGTATGTATTAACGGATCTTCTACACAGTTCTAATCACATGAAGGTGTTAAACTCATTTTTACAAGTCTTAGAAATTCTTTGGGCCGACCCAGTAGCCTAGTGGTCAGGGTGGCCACCACATAGATGGAAATGACCTGTGCTGCAAGTCCCAGCTTCAATTCCTCCAGAATAAGCTTATAAGAAACAAACAAACAAACAAAAAAAGGTTTAAAAGTGACACATCTGCAGCTTTGGCTGTTTCAAAAACTGTCTTTAGCTCATTTTCATTCATTCATGTCTCTTGCTAACTTAAAATAAATCAAGAATCCTGCAGACATTTTGAAAGTCCCTCTCTGGTTAATTTAATCCTGAAAAAAAAAACATGTCTGTGTATTAAAGTTAAATATTTACAAGTTTTTCTGTGTAAAATGACTTGGATGGAACTCAACACTAGAATGTGCAGATCTATAAAGTCTTTCTAGATTTAATTTCTAAACATGACACATTTGCAGCTTTTATTCTTTCAAAATAAAGCATTAGCTGACTTTTAATGTCTCCAGTCTTCTGGGAATGAAACAAAAATCTTGCAAAATAACTTGTAACGTCTCTGGTTGTTGATTTAACCCCTAAAAAATATCAACTCTGAAAGTTAAACATTTACACGTCCCCTGCTGCCCTCGTGGCTTCGATGTAACTCTACACTGTTCTTTCTTCTCAAATGTGCAGATACATAAAGTCTACCATCCACTCCTCCTCATTCACTGCACCTCGAGCACACCAGCTCACCTGTGACTCTCGTCAAACATTAGTCTGTGCTACACAATGGCGAGTTGTAATGTTGAGGTAAATCAGCAACACATGTTTGAACCAGAAACCGATTCTAAAGAAGAAGAATTTGAAAAGTTCCACCTTGCAAGTTGACAGGATTAGTTCTGTGTTTGTTCCATATGAAACCCTGGAAGAATTCGGTTTTGTTTTTTTCTTTATTCTTTTAAGTTTCAAGGCTTTTGCATCAACACTCCCACAATACCTCCTGCAGCTTCCATCACCGGTGCATCACAATTCAAGTTTACAGTATTTGCAAAACAGCTCATTGGACAATAATTGGCCTTTCTCCATTTTAGCAACAAATGAAAATATTAATCTATATTTGAATCTCTTCAACAATAAAAACTGAACTTGAGCTGATGATGTGGGCTATTACAATGAAATACAGTTTTTGCTGTTGGTCCTCAACGGTTTGTGTTACCTGGAAGTTAACTGCTGCACTTTGATGTGTGACTGTGTGTCTTCTGACCTGTAGGTTCGTCCCGTCCTGCAGCGAGGCGGCAGCACGGCGTCCCTCCACAACACCTCTCTGAGGAGCACCATCTTCCAGCTGATGATCCACACACTGGACCCTCTGGGAGAAGGTAACAGCAGCTCAGTTCCTGCAGTAATGAGGTCACCTCTGCAGCCTGGAGGGGAAAGTGTTTGGAGCAAACCGAAGGCAGAATCTTTAAAGTCTCAGTGAAGTTTAAAGAATTCAGTTCTTTAAGGTTTTAGCATGATTAAACTGTCTGTCTAAATGATTTAAAGGACACAGCCTTTTTCCAGTGAGAAGTTTTCTTTGCATTTCAGAAAACAAATGAGTAAACTTTTAAATGGATTTTTTTTTAAATGCAGCTTCATCTGACAAGCTGTGATGTGTATTTTCTAAGATTAATATTCAGTATCTTAGATCACCTGATAAAACAGATACTGCAGGTCTAAATGCCTTACAGTTTAACAACTTTACCATTTAATAGTGCAATTAAATTAACATAAAACTATCCATTTATCCAGTAAGGAAGCCAATAAAATTCTAATTCGTCTTTAAACAGATCTTTCCTTTTAAATACCATGTTGAGATTTTCTACATCATTTGATTATTACAAAAACTAAATAATCAGTTAATTTATTCTGCGTAATACCAGTTACTAAGTATATATTAACAGCATGTAAACACTGAATAAATGGTTTCTATTCACTATAAAAAAGCTGTAAGTGGAAACAAGACACAACATGTTTTATTAACGGTCAGTATTTGTCAGCAGTTCAAACTTCTCTTGTCAAGACTATTATTTATTTTATGTTAAGTTTTGCAGCCTTTACTCGTTAACAAACTCATTAGTAAGCAAATAAATCTGCTTACACCTACATTAGAATGTGTGAGAAACTCTTAATAAATGTTTAAGTTGCTCTTAAATGCTTAACAGGCTTAACATAGGTCTAATTATTTTTAAATAATTTGCTGTCGATCGACTAGTCGACCGGATGTTCCAGCTCGTGATGCAGTGAAGCCGACAGTGACTCAGCTCTATCCGTCCTGTTCCTTCCTGCAAGTCAGCGTAGCGTGATCAGCCGGGCGACCTTCATCAAGTCCTCGAACTCACCGTGCCGCTGTTCCTCGCTCTCGCAGCGCTCGGCCACCGCTGATCCTTAATCAGCTTTCCAATGCAGGCTAATAAAAGCTGGATAAGAGCCAGAGTACGAGCAGACCAAGCTCTTTATCTGCGCGGAACTGGTGTAGCAGTGGGATCGGAGCTGAGAATCCATCGAAACACGAACCTGAGGAGGTTTAGTTTGCCGATAGCTGCGTCTGTGGGTTTATTTTGCGCACACATTCAGTCACGGAGCGGTCGTCGTGCTGCGGTGGATTTCTAGACCCAGTGCTTCGCCTGGCAGGAGAGGAGAAGACTGTGGTGCTTCCACTTACCATGAGCACAAGGAACCTGACTTAGGCTTGTGGATCAGTTTCAATCAGTGCAGCTCAGTAATAAGATTAGGATTTTTATTTCTTTAAGGTGCCTCTTTCTGGTAAAGATTCCTCTGTGGAGGGGAATTTATTAAAGACGGAGGTAATAGGGGATCCAAAAGATATATAAATAAGTGTGTAAACCCTAATTAATCAGTTATGAGCCAATAGTGTTTGGGTTGCCAGGTTGTGGCTGGTATTTATCCCTCATTAAACTTGTGTTTGTAGCTCTTTGGTTCATCATGAAGACGCCTCCACTGAGCTGTTCGACCGCTGCAGCTGCAGAGCTCACGACTTTATAGCATTAAATCATGTAGACGCTCTTTGCTAACAAGTTCATATCTAGAATTACATCATACATATTCAACATTTTTCCATTTATTGGTATTGTTTTTTTATTTATTAACAGATTCATGGTAAAAGACATTAATTTCTGATACAGCCGTCTCCTGTACACGTCTTCAAGCAGCTTCTTCTTTTTAGACTTTGAAGGAACGATCCTCCTTGTTAAAGGCTTTAACATTGTTGAACAACTACGTGATGCATTTCTGGGCTTAGATTGTTGTTATTTTTTTTTAAAATTCTGTTGGTAAGTGGACAAAGTCACATTATGTCCAGACGTCTGACACCTCGACGTGTGTCTGTCGGCAGCGAACGCTCGTCATTTGCTGTAAATATCAGGTGTTGACTGCAGTTTAAACAGAAGAACAAGATTTTTTATTTTTTCTGGAGCACTTTGCGTTTGGAGTTTGATCGCGTTCTGCAACTGCTTCTGCTTCTTAAATTTACAGAAATTTTATTTGATGCATGATAACATCTCATGTAAACTTGACAGACCAAGTTTGAAACCATAAATGACTTTATCTCCAAGAAAAAGTAGGAACTGGGGGAGGGGGGGGAGCTAATTTGTACTTAATTGATTTTGTCTCCATTAAAATATGAACCTCTTAAAAGTTTACATTTCCTGTTTCCCACATCTTGCATCTACATGTTCACTAGATATCAGGATAATATGTGGAAGTGCTGAGGTTTTGATGTACAGTTAAAGTGAAAGAGCACAGGACACCTGTAAAACTAACAAATTTATAATTTCAAGTGTGTTGCTTATAAATGGTGATTAATTTTGAGACGTGCATTTGTATGACTCAGCTCTTTATTTTGGTTAATGAACACTTTTGTTTCACATGTGAATAAATTCTCGTTGTCAGAATCCACACGCTGCAGTGAAGAGATTAAAAGTGACTAAATTCATCTCACATTCTCTGATAGTTTTTTGAGGCTGATTTGAGATGATTTATCAGTTAGAAAGGACACAAGGTGGTACTGGACACGGATATGTCACGCTGTAGAAAGTAAGTGAAACTCTGACTGATCCACAAAATGGTCTCTGTGGTTTCCATCCTAGAAGCAGCTCTTAGAGGGGCAGTAAAAACCCCCGGCCCGAGGAAAGTCAGGAGAGGTAAGAGCAGCGACGAGGTGTCGCCTGGCTGTAGTGGCTGTTTTGTGGTCGTGGGTTTGTGTGTTTCATTGTCTCTGTTGGCTTATCAAACCCTGCAGACGACTTATAATAACATAAAGTAGCACAAGTCACTGTTGTCTGGCTGTAATGTCCACAGATGAGCCAAATCATTATGATGACTCTCGGATGAAGAGAACAACATGCTTATCTGGTAACAACACCACATGTCGAGGTCTCTCATATATTAGACTAAGTGGACAGATGATTCTCGTCGTTCTCAGAACACATCTTATATATAGAAGCTCCAAGAGACCTCATGCTAACATCTTAGCGCCTCGAACCAACAGAAGTCTTGTCAAGCCTCAGTGGATCGTTGTTATGGAGGCACCAGGGCTGCAGTTAAGAAAAATCTTAGTTGACTGAAATTGTACTTACTTTTCAACCAATCAGCTGGTTGTGGGGTAAAAACTAAAAGCTGCATGTTATTTTTAGTTGAATTAAATGAACAGAACACTGACTGAACTCCACCTGCAGCCTCATGAGCCTCAGTGATTCACAGATAAACATACAAAGCTTGTGTTTGCAGCACATGGCATCATTTAAACCTGGACGTTTTATACAGAAATGAAAACAACAGACTCACCGTTCACATATTTATATCTTTGCTGCTGTAACATTCAGATGCCTCCACTGTGGGATCAATAGAAGGTTCTCTTTTCTTATCTTGTGATTTCTGAACATAGAACTATATCAACAACACAAGACCTACACAGACAAGTAGAGCTTCTGTCCCTGTAGAAGTTACACCAGAGATAAATGATGAGAACATTTCGATGAGCCAGTCCACCTGGAGACTCTTTAAAACAGTCTCTGAGGACTAAAGTGACCCACAAAGAACCAGCTGTTAGTTATTCAGGAGCCTCATAATGATCTGACTCATCACTGTTGAACTTGTGACCTTTTGTTGACTGAATCTGTGTGCAGAGATTCTTTATCACCGTTTGGAAACTCAAGTCGTAAAATCCTTTGACTTCACATGAGTAGCTGATAACTGAGGAGTCACATGACTGCAGGAGACTCATTATGTTGTGTATCTGCCAATCAGAGACATCGTTTAATGGTGATGTCAGAGGGGAGGGGCCTATTCAGAGGAAAGGTAAGACGTGGAAACGCTGCTGTCGTGTCGTGTTTGTGTTGTTGCTGTTGTTGTGTTCAGTCTGGTTGGCTTCTGAACTCTGGATGGTGTTTATATGAGATGGTCGTTTGTGTATCTTGGTAGTTGCATGTTCATGTGTTTGTGTGTTGTTGTGAAGATCACTGATGTTTCTCACACAGTTTGTTAAACTCTGAGTAAAAACCACAGGATTGTTAAAGAACCTGTTTGTGCACTGAAGCCTTTTTGATTCTGACATGAAGCCTTCATGAGGATTTGATTGTTACCAAAGCTTCTGATCTTAAGTAGGGATGTGTTTTTGTGTTTTTATTTGTTTTTATTTGTGGAATCTCACAGACTGGGGGACATATCAGTGATATTTTTAGTTTTTTTAAGTGGACTTTGTAAGTGCCTTAATTATAATGCAATAAGCAAGTTGTACTTCTGGCAGATAACTTTATTTGAGACCCTGATTCTTTTATTTGATTGTCTAATTTGATGGTTGGAATAAGTCAGAAGACTGACATATAAAGGTCCCTCAGTGACACACCTACCATTGACCAAGGTGTAGCACAGGGTTGGCTCGCTGAACGTCAGTGCTTGTTCTTGCTGCAGAGCGACCAGTGTGTGAGAATGAGGCATGTCGACTTGTGTTGCACTAATCTGTTTGTGGAAGACCATCATCTGAAGTTTCACATGAGGCTTTTATGAGCGTCAGTTCTCTTAATTTCAGCCAAGAACAAAGTAAAACCTCTGAACATCCCGTCGACCAGCAAGTGTCATCACCGCCACGGGGAAGGTGAGTCGTACGTGGAAATGTGACGCCTTTCTGGAACGGTACGATCTGACGCTGTGGTAAAAGCATTCAGTCATTAAGTCACTATTCTTATTTATTTATTGTTCTGAGAGAAGCTGGGCAAACGTGTTGGTGTGAAGACTGGAAGCAGGTGGAAACTGTTAGTCTAGCTGTGTCCAAAGTAGGTTTACAACAGATGTAAGTTTCACACAGCAGATTTTATGCATGAAAGAAAGACAAAGATTTGGTGTTATCCGTCTCTAACACTTGTGGAGCAGAACATTTAGACAGCAGAGGAAACGATAATCTATGAACTCTAGTTTATCAAAAGTTGCAGAGTGTTGTACATTCAGTGACAAGGCCGTCCATCCATCCATTTTCTTCCGCTTATCCGGGGGCAGTAGGCGGAGCAGGTTGTCCCAGACCTCCCTCCCCCCGGCGACGCTCTCCAGCTCTGCCTGGGGGATCCCGAGGCATTCCCAGGCCAGCTAAGAGATATAATCTCTCCAGCGGGTTCTGGGTTTGCCCCGGCGTCTCCTCCCTGGTGGATGTGTTCGGAAGACCTCCAGAGGAAGCCTCTCTGGAGGCATCTGAATCAGATGTCCATACCACCTCAGCTGAAAAGGCCGTCTGCTGCTAAAATAGATGAAGCATCTGCTGCATCATATTTGGTGAAGCTGCACGTTAGAATTTTTAGGGCAGCGTCAGTCACATCAGAGCATGAAAGCTGTTGTTTGTTTTGGAAATAATTTTGCATTGCTGAGGCAAAAATGTCCATTTTGCTGCAGTTTCTCAGATCTCACTTTGAGCTGGTGGTCAGGAGACTTGTTGTAAAACTGTAATAACCAGAGCTAAGCTAAAAACTAATATTTTTATCAAAATCACTTTATTCGCATCTCATTTGAATATTCGCCAAAAATAACAGTTTGAATTTTCCAGATTCTGTAGAAGAAAATCAATACATTTCAGCTCCTTAACACACGACTGACTGAGCTGTGACCAACAATCACGTGACAGAAAAATTCAGCAACTTTTCGGCTGAACTGCAGGAAACCTTTCTAGCAAAACAGAGAGGAGACAAGTGTGGAAACTGGTTAAATCAAAGTCAGTCAAAGTTTATCTGTATCGACCTTTACAACAGCCCAACGGGTGACCAAAGTGCTTCACAGTAAAAACAAGAGAGTTGCATGAAAACAATAAAAATAACACTAAAATAGTAAAAAATAAACTGCTAGAAGCACACTAAAATATACGTCTAAAAGTGTGTACATAAAAACAGAAATAATGCGGCTGTGTGTTGAAGTCATTTTAAACATAAAGGTTTTAAGCTTTGTTTAAAGTCTGTAGTGTGTTGTCACCATAATGTTTTCATCTGTGCTCATTTAATGAAATGTTGATTCCAGTTTAAAATGTTTGTGCAAGAAATAATCAAAGAAATTCAGCTTTTCTTTAATTTTGTAAGGACTTATGGCAATAAACTCTGTCATGTTGCACAGATGACATCGCTCTGTTTCTAGTTATGGTTCTGTCTCCTTAGAGTTGCAGGACTTTATGTTGCAGTGAGTGAATGTTGTATTTATTGATATTTTTGGTGATATTTAAGCTTATTTTTTTGCCGTTTTTGACGCTGGTTGTCGTGCAATAATCAGACGGTTTGAGGCTGAAGGAGGTTTTTCCTCCACAATCAGCGGCCGTGTGCGTCCGTGCGTCACGCTGTGGAGTAATGAGGTGCTTCAGAGTCATGAGGTGCTCGGCAGAGTGGATCTGCAGGAGGCTGGAGAGGCCTCAACGAGCCCCAATCAATCAGGGCCCAGAATTAGCATGCAGATGGGACGATGTGTGCTGATGTGGATCCCTCCCCCTCCTCTAGTGGAGCACGTTTACTAACCCCAGCGGCCTCCAGATCCGTCAGCTCCACATTAAAATCTGTGTCACAGTGTCAAACAAACAGCAGCTCCTCAGCCACAGGTTTTTAAATATCTGTGAGCTGAGTTTTACCAGATTTCTTATTTAGAAGAAACCTGTTTGAGCTGAACTTTTATCACATCCGTAGTTTTCTGTAAAGTCCTTCAGGCTTCTTCTGACAAACAGTGTTTAAAACGTGAATCAGCAGTAAAATGAAGCTTCTGCACTCAGATCATTAGAAAACACCACCGGACTGGAGGTCACATATGGAGAATGAACTGCTTTTAATTTATAAAATGATCAGAATTTATGGATAAATTGATAAATCCAGAACCAAACATGAAGAATTAAGACATACTTTATGTTTACAGCATTAATGGAGGCTGTTGGATTTATTTATCCTCTAATAGTTTTCAAGTTTCACAAAATTATCGTCTATTAGATTGAGCTTGGTTCTCCAAACATGACTTTTTTTTCCCCCCATGTCATTTTTCCTGTATGTAGCCCAGTGTCACTCACTATTAAAGCTCTACTGGCTTAAAATTAACTCTCTCATTCAAATGATTTGTGCAAAATATTCAGACACAAACCCTTGTTCATAAAATATTATCAGCAGCAAGTGTCTAATAACAGCAAAACCTTTAGTTACAGGAGCTGCTGCTGCTGTCTGAAGTTTAGAGTGAAGGGATCAAACAATGACCAGAAAAGGGTTTTTGCAGAATGTCATAATGTCACAGTGACGGCGATTTTTTGGGGATTTTAAATGTCATCACTTCATTATTTCATGTTCTTGAACAATTGTGTGAAATTCTGTCACAATGACCTCAAGAATTCTGACGTCTGACCCCCAAAATCAGTTTATCCTCCAGTCTGAGTGGACGTTTGTGCCAAATGTGAATAAATCCCCTCCATGCTTTCGAGACATCACGTTCCGTAGATGGAAACACCAACAGACAGCGTTAAGCCGTGACTCCTTCAGCCATGAAGGCAAAATAATTTTAAACGTTCAGGTCAGTGAGAAGTCATGAAGGTGAA